>NW_026046612.1:0-37048 GCF_023864275.1 Schistocerca cancellata
GCAGACGCTGAATCCTGCACTGCACTGCACTGCACTGCACGGCACTGCTTAAAAATGCCTCCACAACGCGGTCCTCTGCGTACTGTTGCGTCGCCGGCGCCGACTCTTGCCAAAGGATGCGAAATGTGCGCGGATACGCTGTCCGAATGCGTCTGGATGTGCTCCCCTAGCCTACCTCGAAATGCGCCTGCCAGGTACGATCACCTTCGGCCGCTGCCGACAGGCGGGAAGCCGACACAGCGCGGAGGCGGGGCGCTCGCTTGTGCGGTGGTGGTGTAATGGTCAGCATAGTTGCCTTCCAAGCAGTTGATCCGGGTTCGATTCCCGGCCACCGCAGCAGGCTTTTAATTTCGCGTATGAGTACTTTTGCCGCGCGCTCTTAAATTATTGTTTTTTTCCCCCCTCTTACTCGCTGCATACCAGCCCTTAGTGTGTCTCGACTTGTCTCGACTTTGCTCAGCTGACGCGAGAGCTGACGCTCTCAAATCGGCCTATATCAAAACGACAAGCACGATAAACGACTGAGAGAGGGGAGGAGAGGCGAGGCGATGGACACACAGCACGCCCCTTCATTTCACGGTGGCGTCTCCCTCACCGAATCGGGCTGTAGCTCCGAAAAGAAAATAGGAAGTAAAACTGCCAATAGTACACTGTGTTCCCACGCGCTCACCCGCCCAAGTACTGACAAGGGCCAAAGTTGTTACGCATCGGCAATCAGACATTTTCTTTCATTTTCTCTTCATCGTTGAGAACCAGTGTATTCAAAATATTATGCCCATTGCCGAGGAATGCTGTAGCGCTTCCCGACAAGTCGGGTTCGGATCCTCTGTCAACTTCCACGCATGGTGATGATCTTTTGGTCATCACACTCGCCAGCTGAAATCGGCGCTGCCTTTTCGTAGTAGTAAAAGAGTAGTGGCCCGTGGGGGGATCGAACCCGCGACCTTCGCGTTATTAGCACGACGCTCTAACCAACTGAGCTAACGGGCCTCGGCAGATGCAGTTGCTCAGCCCTAAACTGGAAACAGCTGGCATGAAGCCATACACCATTTCTATGGTCGTCGTGTGTCTGCTTCCCTAGTCTATATTCTGCTGACGGTCACGAAACAGTAGCTATATTGCGAGCAGGACGGGAAACGGCCGCTCGGACAGCTCAAACTTGTCACGATTCGTGTGGAAAAAAATTACGTTCCGGTACCGGGAATCGAACCCGGGCCTCCTGGGTGAAAGCCAGGTATCCTAGCCACTAGACCACACCGGATGTGGCCGTTCCATTGGACCGTTCGTACGGTCGCTTGTCGCATTTCGTGTCGAGTGCCACGTCGGCGCCCTTCTCTCTTTGCGAGCATCTTTGCACATACTGACTGGCAAGGCGCGCACCTCAAACGTCGCAGAGCAATGCTTTTGGGCTTCATGCTGTGCTGGAAGAAGAGGAAAAGGGAAGCTGTAAGTAGCAATAAGCGGAAGTAAACATTTTCCCGCTGAAGCGTTGAAACGTTGTGGATAACAAACAAGAAATACGTTGGCGCCCTAGCAACAGCACCACCATCAGTCACAGAAAATTAAATGCCCCGGGTGAGGATCGAACTCACGACCTTAAGATTATGAGACTTACGCGCTGCCTACTGCGCTACCGAGGCACGGGTGAACCGTTTCTCCTGGAAACTGGGTAAGTTGCGTACCCAATATTAGACGTAGAAACACTGTACTTCCTGGATAACGTGTTCTGTTGCTACACGTTCATTGCCGGCCCAGTTGATTGCGGTGTTGCGGCAGCATTATCGCGGGAAAGCAAAATGATGCATCGGCCGGGAATCGAACCCGGGCCGCCCGCGTGGCAGGCGAGCATTCTACCACTGAACCACCGATGCTCTGGCCAGCGGTAACTTCGCGCTGCTTCCCGAGCAGATGTCTCAAGGAAAGTGGGCTGCCGTCAAGCGCCGTAGCATTCTGTGCAGAAGACGCTGCAGACGCTGAATCCTGCACTGCACTGCACTGCACTGCACGGCACTGCTTAAAAATGCCTCCACAACGCGGTCCTCTGCGTACTGTTGCGTCGCCGGCGCCGACTCTTGCCAAAGGATGCGAAATGTGCGCGGATACGCTGTCCGAATGCGTCTGGATGTGCTCCCCTAGCCTACCTCGAAATGCGCCTGCAGGTACGATCACCTTCGGCCGCTGCCGACAGGCGGGAAGCCGACACAGCGCGGAGGCGGGGCGCTCGCTTGTGCGGTGGTGGTGTAATGGTCAGCATAGTTGCCTTCCAAGCAGTTGATCCGGGTTCGATTCCCGGCCACCGCAGCAGGCTTTTAATTTCGCGTATGAGTACTTTTGCCGCGCGCTCTTAAATTATTGTTTTTTTCCCCCCTCTTACTCGCTGCATACCAGCCCTTAGTGTGTCTCGACTTGTCTCGACTTTGCTCAGCTGACGCGAGAGCTGACGCTCTCAAATCGGCCTATATCAAAACGACAAGCACGATAAACGACTGAGAGAGGGGAGGAGAGGCGAGGCGATGGACACACAGCACGCCCCTTCATTTCACGGTGGCGTCTCCCTCACCGAATCGGGCTGTAGCTCCGAAAAGAAAAATAGGAAGTAAAACTGCCAATAGTACAGTGTGTTCCCACGCGCTCACCCGCCCAAGTACTGACAAGGGCCAAAGTTGTTACGCATCGGCAATCAGACATTTTCTTTCATTTTCTCTTCATCGGTTGAGAACCAGTGTATTCAAAATATTATGCCCATTGCCGAGTGAATGCTGTAGCGCTTCCCGACAAGTCGGGTTCGGATCCTCTGTCAACTTCCACGCATGGTGATGATCTTGGTCATCACACTCGCCAGCTGAAATCGGCGCTGCCTTTTCGTAGTAGTAAAAGAGTAGTGGCCCGTGGGGGATCGAACCCGCGACCTTCGCGTTATTAGCACGACGCTCTAACCAACTGAGCTAACGGGCCTCGGCAGATGCAGTTGCTCAGCCCTAAACTGGAAACAGCTGGCATGAAGCCATACACCATTTCTATGGTCGTCGTGTGTCTGCTTCCCTAGTCTATATTCTGCTGACGGTCACGAAACAGTAGCTATATTGCGAGCAGGACGGGAAACGGCCGCTCGGACAGCTCAAACTTGTCACGATTCGTGTGGAAAAAAATTACGTTCCGGTACCGGGAATCGAACCCGGGCCTCCTGGGTGAAAGCCAGGTATCCTAGCCACTAGACCACACCGGATGTGGCCGTTTCCATGGACCGTTCGTACGGTCGCTTGTCGCATTTCGTGTCGAGTGCCACGTCGGCGCCCTTCTCTCTTTGCGAGCATCTTTGCACATACTGACTGGCCAAGGCGCGCAACCTCAAACGTCGCAGAGCAATGCTTTTGGCTTCATGCTGTGCTGGAAGAAGAGGAAAAGGGAAGCTGTAAGTAGCAATAAGCGGAAGTAAACATTTTCCCGCTGAAGCGTTGAAACGTTGTGGATAACAAACAAGAAATACGTTGGCGCCCTAGCAACAGCACCACCATCAGTCACAGAAAATTAAATGCCCCGGGTGAGGATCGAACTCACGACCTTAAGATTATGAGACTTACGCGCTGCCTACTGCGCTACCGAGGCACGGGTGAACCGTTTCTCCTGGAAACTGGGTAAGTTGCGTACCCAATATTAGACGTAGAAACACTGTACTTCTGGATAACGTGTTCTGTTGCTACACGTTCATTGCCGGCCCAGTTGATTGCGGTGTTGCGGCAGCATTATCGCGGGAAAGCAAAATGATGCATCGGCCGGGAATCGAACCCGGGCCGCCCGCGTGGCAGGCGAGCATTCTACCACTGAACCACCGATGCTCTGGCCAGCGGTAACTTCGCGCTGCTTCCCGAGCAGATGTCTCAAGGGAAAGTGGGGCTGCCGTCAAGCGCCGTAGCATTCTGTGCAGAAGACGCTGCAGACGCTGAATCCTGCACTGCACTGCACTGCACTGCACGGCACTGCTTAAAAATGCCTCCAGAACGCGGTCCTCTGCGTACTGTTGCGTCGCCGGCGCCGACTCTTGCCAAAGGATGCGAAATGTGCGCGGATACGCTGTCCGAATGCGTCTGGATGTGCTCCCCTAGCCTACCTCGAAATGCGCCTGCCAGGTACGATCACCTTCGGCCGCTGCCGACAGGCGGGAAGCCGACACAGCGCGGAGGCGGGGCGCTCGCTTGTGCGGTGGTGGTGTAATGGTCAGCATAGTTGCCTTCCAAGCAGTTGATCCGGGTTCGATTCCCGGCCACCGCAGCAGGCTTTTAATTTCGCGTATGAGTACTTTTGCCGCGCGCTCTTAAATTATTGTTTTTTTCCCCCCTCTTACTCGCTGCATACCAGCCCTTAGTGTGTCTCGACTTGTCTCGACTTTGCTCAGCTGACGCGAGAGCTGACGCTCTCAAATCGGCCTATATCAAAACGACAAGCACGATAAACGACTGAGAGAGGGGAGGAGAGGCGAGGCGATGGACACACAGCACGCCCCTTCATTTCACGGTGGCGTCTCCCTCACCGAATCGGGCTGTAGCTCCGAAAAGAAAATAGGAAGTAAAACTGCAATAGTACAGTGTGTTCCCACGCGCTCACCCGCCCAAGTACTGACAAGGGCCAAAGTTGTTACGCATCGGCAATCAGACATTTTCTTTCATTTTCTCTTCATCGGTTGAGAACCAGTGTATTCAAAATATTATGCCCATTGCCGAGTGAATGCTGTAGCGCTTCCCGACAAGTCGGGTTCGGATCCTCTGTCAACTTCCACGCATGGTGATGATCTTTTGGTCATCACACTCGCCAGCTGAAATCGGCGCTGCCTTTTCGTAGTAGTAAAAGAGTAGTGGCCCGTGGGGGGATCGAACCCGCGACCTTCGCGTTATTAGCACGACGCTCTAACCAACTGAGCTAACGGGCCTCGGCAGATGCAGTTGCTCAGCCCTAAACTGGAAACAGCTGGCATGAAGCCATACACCATTTCTATGGTCGTCGTGTGTCTGCTTCCCTAGTCTATATTCTGCTGACGGTCACGAAACAGTAGCTATATTGCGAGCAGGACGGGAAACGGCCGCTCGGACAGCTCAAACTTGTCACGATTCGTGTGGAAAAAAATTACGTTCCGGTACCGGGAATCGAACCCGGGCCTCCTGGGTGAAAGCCAGGTATCCTAGCCACTAGACCACACCGGATGTGGCCGTTCCATTGGACCGTTCGTACGGTCGCTTGTCGCATTTCGTGTCGAGTGCCACGTCGGCGCCCTTCTCTCTTTGCGAGCATCTTTGCACATACTGACTGGCAAGGCGCGCACCTCAAACGTCGCAGAGCAATGCTTTTGGCTTCATGCTGTGCTGGAAGAAGAGATAAGGGAAGCTGTAAGTAGCAATAAGCGGAAGTAAACATTTCCCGCTGAAGCGTTGAAACGTTGTGGATAACAAACAAGAAATACGTTGGCGCCTAGCAACAGCACCACCATCAGTCACAGAAAATTAAATGCCCCGGGTGAGGATCGAACTCACGACCTTAAGATTATGAGACTTACGCGCTGCCTACTGCGCTACCGAGGCACGGGTGAACCGTTTCTCCTGGAAACTGGGTAAGTTGCGTACCCAATATTAGACGTAGAAACACTGTACTTCCTGGATAACGTGTTCTGTTGCTACACGTCATTGCCGGCCCAGTTGATTGCGGTGTTGCGGCAGCATTATCGCGGGAAAGCAAAATGATGCATCGGCCGGGAATCGAACCCGGGCCGCCCGCGTGGCAGGCGAGCATTCTACCACTGAACCACCGATGCTCTGGCCAGCGGTAACTTCGCGCTGCTTCCCGAGCAGATGTCTCAAGGGAAAGTGGGGCTGCCGTCAAGCGCCGTAGCATTCTGTGCAGAAGACGCTGCAGACGCTGAATCCTGCACTGCACTGCACTGCACTGCACGGCACTGCTTAAAAAATGCCTCCACAACGCGGTCCTCTGCGTACTGTTGCGTCGCCGGCGCCGACTCTTGCCAAAGGATGCGAAATGTGCGCGGATACGCTGTCCGAATGCGTCTGGATGTGCTCCCCTAGCCTACCTCGAAATGCGCCTGCCAGGTACGATCACCTTCGGCCGCTGCCGACAGGCGGGAAGCCGACACAGCGCGGAGGCGGGGCGCTCGCTTGTGCGGTGGTGGTGTAATGGTCAGCATAGTTGCCTTCCAAGCAGTTGATCCGGGTTCGATTCCCGGCCACCGCAGCAGGCTTTTAATTTCGCGTATGAGTACTTTTGCCGCGCGCTCTTAAATTATTGTTTTTTTCCCCCCTCTTACTCGCTGCATACCAGCCCTTAGTGTGTCTCGACTTGTCTCGACTTTGCTCAGCTGACGCGAGAGCTGACGCTCTCAAAATCGGCCTATATCAAAACGACAAGCACGATAAACGACTGAGAGAGGGAGGAGAGGCGAGGCGATGGACACACAGACGCAGCCACGCCCTTCATTTCACGGTGGCGTCTCCCTCACCGAATCGGGCTGTAGCTCCGAAAAGAAAAATAGGAAGTAAAACTGCCAATAGTACAGTGTGTTCCCACGCGCTCACCCGCCCAAGTACTGACAAGGGCCAAAGTTGTTACGCATCGGCAATCAGACATTTTCTTTCATTTTCTCTTCATCGGTTGAGAACCAGTGTATTCAAAATATTATGCCCATTGCCGAGTGAATGCTGTAGCGCTTCCCGACAAGTCGGGTTCGGATCCTCTGTCAACTTCCACGCATGGTGATGATCTTTTGGTCATCACACTCGCCAGCTGAAATCGGCGCTGCCTTTTCGTAGTAGTAAAAGAGTAGTGGCCCGTGGGGGGATCGAACCCGCGACCTTCGCGTTATTAGCACGACGCTCTAACCAACTGAGCTAACGGGCCTCGGCAGATGCAGTTGCTCAGCCCTAAACTGGAAACAGCTGGCATGAAGCCATACACCATTTCTATGGTCGTCGTGTGTCTGCTTCCCTAGTCTATATTCTGCTGACGGTCACGAAACAGTAGCTATATTGCGAGCAGGACGGGAAACGGCCGCTCGGACAGCTCAAACTTGTCACGATTCGTGTGGAAAAAAATTACGTTCCGGTACCGGGAATCGAACCCGGGCCTCCTGGGTGAAAGCCAGGTATCCTAGCCACTAGACCACACCGGATGTGGCCGTTCCATTGGACCGTTCGTACGGTCGCTCTGTCGCATTTCGTGTCGAGTGCCACGTCGGCGCCCTTCTCTCTTTGCGAGCATCTTTGCACATACTGACTGGCAAGGCGCGCACCTCAAACGTCGCAGAGCAATGCTTTTGGCTTCATGCTGTGCTGGAAGAAGAGGAAAAGGGAAGCTGTAAGTAGCAATAAGCGGAAGTAAACATTTTCCCGCTGAAGCGTTGAAACGTTGTGGATAACAAACAAGAAATACGTTGGCGCCCTAGCAACAGCACCACCATCAGTCACAGAAAATTAAATGCCCGGGTGAGGATCGAACTCACGACCTTAAGATTATGAGACTTACGCGCTGCCTACTGCGCTACCGAGGCACGGGTGAACCGTTTCTCCTGGAAACTGGGTAAGTTGCGTACCCAATATTAGACGTAGAAACACTGTACTTCCTGGATAACGTGTTCTGTTGCTACACGTTCATTGCCGGCCCAGTTGATTGCGGTGTTGCGGCAGCATTATCGCGGGAAAGCAAAATGATGCATCGGCCGGGAATCGAACCCGGGCCGCCCGCGTGGCAGGCGAGCATTCTACCACTGAACCACCGATGCTCTGGCCAGCGGTAACTTCGCGCTGCTTCCCGAGCAGATGTCTCAAGGGAAAGTGGGGCTGCCGTCAAGCGCCGTAGCATTCTGTGCAGAAGACGCTGCAGACGCTGAATCCTGCACTGCACTGCACTGCACTGCACGGCACTGCTTAAAAATGCCTCCAGAACGCGGTCCTCTGCGTACTGTTGCGTCGCCGGCGCCGACTCTTGCCAAAGGATGCGAAATGTGCGCGGATACGCTGTCCGAATGCGTCTGGATGTGCTCCCCTAGCCTACCTCGAAATGCGCCTGCCAGGTACGATCACCTTCGGCCGCTGCCGACAGGCGGGAAGCCGACACAGCGCGGAGGCGGGGCGCTCGCTTGTGCGGTGGTGGTGTAATGGTCAGCATAGTTGCCTTCCAAGCAGTTGATCCGGGTTCGATTCCCGGCCACCGCAGCAGGCTTTTAATTTCGCGTATGAGTACTTTTGCCGCGCGCTCTTAAATTATTGTTTTTTTCCCCCCTCTTACTCGCTGCATACCAGCCCTTAGTGTGTCTCGACTTGTCTCGACTTTGCTCAGCTGACGCGAGAGCTGACGCTCTCAAATCGGCCTATATCAAAACGACAAGCACGATAAACGACTGAGAGAGGGGAGGAGAGGCGAGGCGATGGACACACAGCACGCCCCTTCATTTCACGGTGGCGTCTCCCTCACCGAATCGGGCTGTAGCTCCGAAAAGAAAAATAGGAAGTAAAACTGCCAATAGTACAGTGTGTTCCCACGCGCTCACCCGCCCAAGTACTGACAAGGGCCAAAGTTGTTACGCATCGGCAATCAGACATTTTCTTTCATTTTCTCTTCATCGGTTGAGAACCAGTGTATTCAAAATATTATGCCCATTGCCGAGTGAATGCTGTAGCGCTTCCCGACAAGTCGGGTTCGGATCCTCTGTCAACTTCCACGCATGGTGATGATCTTTTGGTCATCACACTCGCCAGCTGAAATCGGCGCTGCCTTTTCGTAGTAGTAAAAGAGTAGTGGCCCGTGGGGGGATCGAACCCGCGACCTTCGCGTTATTAGCACGACGCTCTAACCAACTGAGCTAACGGGCCTCGGCAGATGCAGTTGCTCAGCCCTAAACTGGAAACAGCTGGCATGAAGCCATACACCATTTCTATGGTCGTCGTGTGTCTGCTTCCCTAGTCTATATTCTGCTGACGGTCACGAAACAGTAGCTATATTGCGAGCAGGACGGGAAACGGCCGCTCGGACAGCTCAAACTTGTCACGATTCGTGTGGAAAAAAATTACGTTCCGGTACCGGGAATCGAACCCGGGCCTCCTGGGTGAAAGCCAGGTATCCTAGCCACTAGACCACACCGGATGTGGCCGTTCCATTGGACCGTTCGTACGGTCGCTTGTCGCATTTCGTGTCGAGTGCCACGTCGGCGCCCTTCTCTCTTTGCGAGCATCTTTGCACATACTGACTGGCAAGGCGCGCACCTCAAACGTCGCAGAGCAATGCTTTTGGCTTCATGCTGTGCTGGAAGAAGAGGAAAAGGGAAGCTGTAAGTAGCAATAAGCGGAAGTAAACATTTTCCCGCTGAAGCGTTGAAACGTTGTGGATAACAAACAAGAAATACGTTGGCGCCCTAGCAACAGCACCACCATCAGTCACAGAAAATTAAATGCCCCGGGTGAGGATCGAACTCACGACCTTAAGATTATGAGACTTACGCGCTGCCTACTGCGCTACCGAGGCACGGGTGAACCGTTTCTCCTGGAAACTGGGTAAGTTGCGTACCCAATATTAGACGTAGAAACACTGTACTTCCTGGATAACGTGTTCTGTTGCTACACGTTCATTGCCGGCCCAGTTGATTGCGGTGTTGCGGCAGCATTATCGCGGGAAAGCAAAATGATGCATCGGCCGGGAATCGAACCCGGGCCGCCCGCGTGGCAGGCGAGCATTCTACCACTGAACCACCGATGCTCTGGCCAGCGGTAACTTCGCGCTGCTTCCCGAGCAGATGTCTCAAGGGAAAGTGGGGCTGCCGTCAAGCGCCGTAGCATTCTGTGCAGAAGACGCTGCAGACGCTGAATCCTGCACTGCACTGCACTGCACTGCACGGCACTGCTTAAAAATGCCTCCAGAACGCGGTCCTCTGCGTACTGTTGCGTCGCCGGCGCCGACTCTTGCCAAAGGATGCGAAATGTGCGCGGATACGCTGTCCGAATGCGTCTGGATGTGCTCCCCTAGCCTACCTCGAAATGCGCCTGCCAGGTACGATCACCTTCGGCCGCTGCCGACAGGCGGGAAGCCGACACAGCGCGGAGGCGGGGCGCTCGCTTGTGCGGTGGTGGTGTAATGGTCAGCATAGTTGCCTTCCAAGCAGTTGATCCGGGTTCGATTCCCGGCCACCGCAGCAGGCTTTTAATTTCGCGTATGAGTACTTTTGCCGCGCGCTCTTAAATTATTGTTTTTTTCCCCCCTCTTACTCGCTGCATACCAGCCCTTAGTGTGTCTCGACTTGTCTCGACTTTGCTCAGCTGACGCGAGAGCTGACGCTCTCAAATCGGCCTATATCAAAACGACAAGCACGATAAACGACTGAGAGAGGGGAGGAGAGGCGAGGCGATGGACACACAGCACGCCCCTTCATTTCACGGTGGCGTCTCCCTCACCGAATCGGGCTGTAGCTCCGAAAAGAAAAATAGGAAGTAAAACTGCCAATAGTACAGTGTGTTCCCACGCGCTCACCCGCCCAAGTACTGACAAGGGCCAAAGTTGTTACGCATCGGCAATCAGACATTTTCTTTCATTTTCTCTTCATCGGTTGAGAACCAGTGTATTCAAAATATTATGCCCATTGCCGAGTGAATGCTGTAGCGCTTCCCGACAAGTCGGGTTCGGATCCTCTGTCAACTTCCACGCATGGTGATGATCTTTTGGTCATCACACTCGCCAGCTGAAATCGGCGCTGCCTTTTCGTAGTAGTAAAAGAGTAGTGGCCCGTGGGGGGATCGAACCCGCGACCTTCGCGTTATTAGCACGACGCTCTAACCAACTGAGCTAACGGGCCTCGGCAGATGCAGTTGCTCAGCCCTAAACTGGAAACAGCTGGCATGAAGCCATACACCATTTCTATGGTCGTCGTGTGTCTGCTTCCCTAGTCTATATTCTGCTGACGGTCACGAAACAGTAGCTATATTGCGAGCAGGACGGGAAACGGCCGCTCGGACAGCTCAAACTTGTCACGATTCGTGTGGAAAAAAATTACGTTCCGGTACCGGGAATCGAACCCGGGCCTCCTGGGTGAAAGCCAGGTATCCTAGCCACTAGACCACACCGGATGTGGCCGTTCCATTGGACCGTTCGTACGGTCGCTTGTCGCATTTCGTGTCGAGTGCCACGTCGGCGCCCTTCTCTCTTTGCGAGCATCTTTGCACATACTGACTGGCAAGGCGCGCACCTCAAACGTCGCAGAGCAATGCTTTTGGCTTCATGCTGTGCTGGAAGAAGAGGAAAAGGGAAGCTGTAAGTAGCAATAAGCGGAAGTAAACATTTTCCCGCTGAAGCGTTGAAACGTTGTGGATAACAAACAAGAAATACGTTGGCGCCCTAGCAACAGCACCACCATCAGTCACAGAAAATTAAATGCCCCGGGTGAGGATCGAACTCACGACCTTAAGATTATGAGACTTACGCGCTGCCTACTGCGCTACCGAGGCACGGGTGAACCGTTTCTCCTGGAAACTGGGTAAGTTGCGTACCCAATATTAGACGTAGAAACACTGTACTTCCTGGATAACGTGTTCTGTTGCTACACGTTCATTGCCGGCCCAGTTGATTGCGGTGTTGCGGCAGCATTATCGCGGGAAAGCAAAATGATGCATCGGCCGGGAATCGAACCCGGGCCGCCCGCGTGGCAGGCGAGCATTCTACCACTGAACCACCGATGCTCTGGCCAGCGGTAACTTCGCGCTGCTTCCCGAGCAGATGTCTCAAGGGAAAGTGGGGCTGCCGTCAAGCGCCGTAGCATTCTGTGCAGAAGACGCTGCAGACGCTGAATCCTGCACTGCACTGCACTGCACTGCACGGCACTGCTTAAAAATGCCTCCAGAACGCGGTCCTCTGCGTACTGTTGCGTCGCCGGCGCCGACTCTTGCCAAAGGATGCGAAATGTGCGCGGATACGCTGTCCGAATGCGTCTGGATGTGCTCCCCTAGCCTACCTCGAAATGCGCCTGCCAGGTACGATCACCTTCGGCCGCTGCCGACAGGCGGGAAGCCGACACAGCGCGGAGGCGGGGCGCTCGCTTGTGCGGTGGTGGTGTAATGGTCAGCATAGTTGCCTTCCAAGCAGTTGATCCGGGTTCGATTCCCGGCCACCGCAGCAGGCTTTTAATTTCGCGTATGAGTACTTTTGCCGCGCGCTCTTAAATTATTGTTTTTTTCCCCCCTCTTACTCGCTGCATACCAGCCCTTAGTGTGTCTCGACTTGTCTCGACTTTGCTCAGCTGACGCGAGAGCTGACGCTCTCAAATCGGCCTATATCAAAACGACAAGCACGATAAACGACTGAGAGAGGGGAGGAGAGGCGAGGCGATGGACACACAGCACGCCCCTTCATTTCACGGTGGCGTCTCCCTCACCGAATCGGGCTGTAGCTCCGAAAAGAAAAATAGGAAGTAAAACTGCCAATAGTACAGTGTGTTCCCACGCGCTCACCCGCCCAAGTACTGACAAGGGCCAAAGTTGTTACGCATCGGCAATCAGACATTTTCTTTCATTTTCTCTTCATCGGTTGAGAACCAGTGTATTCAAAATATTATGCCCATTGCCGAGTGAATGCTGTAGCGCTTCCCGACAAGTCGGGTTCGGATCCTCTGTCAACTTCCACGCATGGTGATGATCTTTTGGTCATCACACTCGCCAGCTGAAATCGGCGCTGCCTTTTCGTAGTAGTAAAAGAGTAGTGGCCCGTGGGGGGATCGAACCCGCGACCTTCGCGTTATTAGCACGACGCTCTAACCAACTGAGCTAACGGGCCTCGGCAGATGCAGTTGCTCAGCCCTAAACTGGAAACAGCTGGCATGAAGCCATACACCATTTCTATGGTCGTCGTGTGTCTGCTTCCCTAGTCTATATTCTGCTGACGGTCACGAAACAGTAGCTATATTGCGAGCAGGACGGGAAACGGCCGCTCGGACAGCTCAAACTTGTCACGATTCGTGTGGAAAAAAATTACGTTCCGGTACCGGGAATCGAACCCGGGCCTCCTGGGTGAAAGCCAGGTATCCTAGCCACTAGACCACACCGGATGTGGCCGTTCCATTGGACCGTTCGTACGGTCGCTTGTCGCATTTCGTGTCGAGTGCCACGTCGGCGCCCTTCTCTCTTTGCGAGCATCTTTGCACATACTGACTGGCAAGGCGCGCACCTCAAACGTCGCAGAGCAATGCTTTTGGCTTCATGCTGTGCTGGAAGAAGAGGAAAAGGGAAGCTGTAAGTAGCAATAAGCGGAAGTAAACATTTTCCCGCTGAAGCGTTGAAACGTTGTGGATAACAAACAAGAAATACGTTGGCGCCCTAGCAACAGCACCACCATCAGTCACAGAAAATTAAATGCCCCGGGTGAGGATCGAACTCACGACCTTAAGATTATGAGACTTACGCGCTGCCTACTGCGCTACCGAGGCACGGGTGAACCGTTTCTCCTGGAAACTGGGTAAGTTGCGTACCCAATATTAGACGTAGAAACACTGTACTTCCTGGATAACGTGTTCTGTTGCTACACGTTCATTGCCGGCCCAGTTGATTGCGGTGTTGCGGCAGCATTATCGCGGGAAAGCAAAATGATGCATCGGCCGGGAATCGAACCCGGGCCGCCCGCGTGGCAGGCGAGCATTCTACCACTGAACCACCGATGCTCTGGCCAGCGGTAACTTCGCGCTGCTTCCCGAGCAGATGTCTCAAGGGAAAGTGGGGCTGCCGTCAAGCGCCGTAGCATTCTGTGCAGAAGACGCTGCAGACGCTGAATCCTGCACTGCACTGCACTGCACTGCACGGCACTGCTTAAAAATGCCTCCAGAACGCGGTCCTCTGCGTACTGTTGCGTCGCCGGCGCCGACTCTTGCCAAAGGATGCGAAATGTGCGCGGATACGCTGTCCGAATGCGTCTGGATGTGCTCCCCTAGCCTACCTCGAAATGCGCCTGCCAGGTACGATCACCTTCGGCCGCTGCCGACAGGCGGGAAGCCGACACAGCGCGGAGGCGGGGCGCTCGCTTGTGCGGTGGTGGTGTAATGGTCAGCATAGTTGCCTTCCAAGCAGTTGATCCGGGTTCGATTCCCGGCCACCGCAGCAGGCTTTTAATTTCGCGTATGAGTACTTTTGCCGCGCGCTCTTAAATTATTGTTTTTTTCCCCCCTCTTACTCGCTGCATACCAGCCCTTAGTGTGTCTCGACTTGTCTCGACTTTGCTCAGCTGACGCGAGAGCTGACGCTCTCAAATCGGCCTATATCAAAACGACAAGCACGATAAACGACTGAGAGAGGGGAGGAGAGGCGAGGCGATGGACACACAGCACGCCCCTTCATTTCACGGTGGCGTCTCCCTCACCGAATCGGGCTGTAGCTCCGAAAAGAAAAATAGGAAGTAAAACTGCCAATAGTACAGTGTGTTCCCACGCGCTCACCCGCCCAAGTACTGACAAGGGCCAAAGTTGTTACGCATCGGCAATCAGACATTTTCTTTCATTTTCTCTTCATCGGTTGAGAACCAGTGTATTCAAAATATTATGCCCATTGCCGAGTGAATGCTGTAGCGCTTCCCGACAAGTCGGGTTCGGATCCTCTGTCAACTTCCACGCATGGTGATGATCTTTTGGTCATCACACTCGCCAGCTGAAATCGGCGCTGCCTTTTCGTAGTAGTAAAAGAGTAGTGGCCCGTGGGGGGATCGAACCCGCGACCTTCGCGTTATTAGCACGACGCTCTAACCAACTGAGCTAACGGGCCTCGGCAGATGCAGTTGCTCAGCCCTAAACTGGAAACAGCTGGCATGAAGCCATACACCATTTCTATGGTCGTCGTGTGTCTGCTTCCCTAGTCTATATTCTGCTGACGGTCACGAAACAGTAGCTATATTGCGAGCAGGACGGGAAACGGCCGCTCGGACAGCTCAAACTTGTCACGATTCGTGTGGAAAAAAATTACGTTCCGGTACCGGGAATCGAACCCGGGCCTCCTGGGTGAAAGCCAGGTATCCTAGCCACTAGACCACACCGGATGTGGCCGTTCCATTGGACCGTTCGTACGGTCGCTTGTCGCATTTCGTGTCGAGTGCCACGTCGGCGCCCTTCTCTCTTTGCGAGCATCTTTGCACATACTGACTGGCAAGGCGCGCACCTCAAACGTCGCAGAGCAATGCTTTTGGCTTCATGCTGTGCTGGAAGAAGAGGAAAAGGGAAGCTGTAAGTAGCAATAAGCGGAAGTAAACATTTTCCCGCTGAAGCGTTGAAACGTTGTGGATAACAAACAAGAAATACGTTGGCGCCCTAGCAACAGCACCACCATCAGTCACAGAAAATTAAATGCCCCGGGTGAGGATCGAACTCACGACCTTAAGATTATGAGACTTACGCGCTGCCTACTGCGCTACCGAGGCACGGGTGAACCGTTTCTCCTGGAAACTGGGTAAGTTGCGTACCCAATATTAGACGTAGAAACACTGTACTTCCTGGATAACGTGTTCTGTTGCTACACGTTCATTGCCGGCCCAGTTGATTGCGGTGTTGCGGCAGCATTATCGCGGGAAAGCAAAATGATGCATCGGCCGGGAATCGAACCCGGGCCGCCCGCGTGGCAGGCGAGCATTCTACCACTGAACCACCGATGCTCTGGCCAGCGGTAACTTCGCGCTGCTTCCCGAGCAGATGTCTCAAGGGAAAGTGGGGCTGCCGTCAAGCGCCGTAGCATTCTGTGCAGAAGACGCTGCAGACGCTGAATCCTGCACTGCACTGCACTGCACTGCACGGCACTGCTTAAAAATGCCTCCAGAACGCGGTCCTCTGCGTACTGTTGCGTCGCCGGCGCCGACTCTTGCCAAAGGATGCGAAATGTGCGCGGATACGCTGTCCGAATGCGTCTGGATGTGCTCCCCTAGCCTACCTCGAAATGCGCCTGCCAGGTACGATCACCTTCGGCCGCTGCCGACAGGCGGGAAGCCGACACAGCGCGGAGGCGGGGCGCTCGCTTGTGCGGTGGTGGTGTAATGGTCAGCATAGTTGCCTTCCAAGCAGTTGATCCGGGTTCGATTCCCGGCCACCGCAGCAGGCTTTTAATTTCGCGTATGAGTACTTTTGCCGCGCGCTCTTAAATTATTGTTTTTTTCCCCCCTCTTACTCGCTGCATACCAGCCCTTAGTGTGTCTCGACTTGTCTCGACTTTGCTCAGCTGACGCGAGAGCTGACGCTCTCAAATCGGCCTATATCAAAACGACAAGCACGATAAACGACTGAGAGAGGGGAGGAGAGGCGAGGCGATGGACACACAGCACGCCCCTTCATTTCACGGTGGCGTCTCCCTCACCGAATCGGGCTGTAGCTCCGAAAAGAAAAATAGGAAGTAAAACTGCCAATAGTACAGTGTGTTCCCACGCGCTCACCCGCCCAAGTACTGACAAGGGCCAAAGTTGTTACGCATCGGCAATCAGACATTTTCTTTCATTTTCTCTTCATCGGTTGAGAACCAGTGTATTCAAAATATTATGCCCATTGCCGAGTGAATGCTGTAGCGCTTCCCGACAAGTCGGGTTCGGATCCTCTGTCAACTTCCACGCATGGTGATGATCTTTTGGTCATCACACTCGCCAGCTGAAATCGGCGCTGCCTTTTCGTAGTAGTAAAAGAGTAGTGGCCCGTGGGGGGATCGAACCCGCGACCTTCGCGTTATTAGCACGACGCTCTAACCAACTGAGCTAACGGGCCTCGGCAGATGCAGTTGCTCAGCCCTAAACTGGAAACAGCTGGCATGAAGCCATACACCATTTCTATGGTCGTCGTGTGTCTGCTTCCCTAGTCTATATTCTGCTGACGGTCACGAAACAGTAGCTATATTGCGAGCAGGACGGGAAACGGCCGCTCGGACAGCTCAAACTTGTCACGATTCGTGTGGAAAAAAATTACGTTCCGGTACCGGGAATCGAACCCGGGCCTCCTGGGTGAAAGCCAGGTATCCTAGCCACTAGACCACACCGGATGTGGCCGTTCCATTGGACCGTTCGTACGGTCGCTTGTCGCATTTCGTGTCGAGTGCCACGTCGGCGCCCTTCTCTCTTTGCGAGCATCTTTGCACATACTGACTGGCAAGGCGCGCACCTCAAACGTCGCAGAGCAATGCTTTTGGCTTCATGCTGTGCTGGAAGAAGAGGAAAAGGGAAGCTGTAAGTAGCAATAAGCGGAAGTAAACATTTTCCCGCTGAAGCGTTGAAACGTTGTGGATAACAAACAAGAAATACGTTGGCGCCCTAGCAACAGCACCACCATCAGTCACAGAAAATTAAATGCCCCGGGTGAGGATCGAACTCACGACCTTAAGATTATGAGACTTACGCGCTGCCTACTGCGCTACCGAGGCACGGGTGAACCGTTTCTCCTGGAAACTGGGTAAGTTGCGTACCCAATATTAGACGTAGAAACACTGTACTTCCTGGATAACGTGTTCTGTTGCTACACGTTCATTGCCGGCCCAGTTGATTGCGGTGTTGCGGCAGCATTATCGCGGGAAAGCAAAATGATGCATCGGCCGGGAATCGAACCCGGGCCGCCCGCGTGGCAGGCGAGCATTCTACCACTGAACCACCGATGCTCTGGCCAGCGGTAACTTCGCGCTGCTTCCCGAGCAGATGTCTCAAGGGAAAGTGGGGCTGCCGTCAAGCGCCGTAGCATTCTGTGCAGAAGACGCTGCAGACGCTGAATCCTGCACTGCACTGCACTGCACTGCACGGCACTGCTTAAAAATGCCTCCAGAACGCGGTCCTCTGCGTACTGTTGCGTCGCCGGCGCCGACTCTTGCCAAAGGATGCGAAATGTGCGCGGATACGCTGTCCGAATGCGTCTGGATGTGCTCCCCTAGCCTACCTCGAAATGCGCCTGCCAGGTACGATCACCTTCGGCCGCTGCCGACAGGCGGGAAGCCGACACAGCGCGGAGGCGGGGCGCTCGCTTGTGCGGTGGTGGTGTAATGGTCAGCATAGTTGCCTTCCAAGCAGTTGATCCGGGTTCGATTCCCGGCCACCGCAGCAGGCTTTTAATTTCGCGTATGAGTACTTTTGCCGCGCGCTCTTAAATTATTGTTTTTTTCCCCCCTCTTACTCGCTGCATACCAGCCCTTAGTGTGTCTCGACTTGTCTCGACTTTGCTCAGCTGACGCGAGAGCTGACGCTCTCAAATCGGCCTATATCAAAACGACAAGCACGATAAACGACTGAGAGAGGGGAGGAGAGGCGAGGCGATGGACACACAGCACGCCCCTTCATTTCACGGTGGCGTCTCCCTCACCGAATCGGGCTGTAGCTCCGAAAAGAAAAATAGGAAGTAAAACTGCCAATAGTACAGTGTGTTCCCACGCGCTCACCCGCCCAAGTACTGACAAGGGCCAAAGTTGTTACGCATCGGCAATCAGACATTTTCTTTCATTTTCTCTTCATCGGTTGAGAACCAGTGTATTCAAAATATTATGCCCATTGCCGAGTGAATGCTGTAGCGCTTCCCGACAAGTCGGGTTCGGATCCTCTGTCAACTTCCACGCATGGTGATGATCTTTTGGTCATCACACTCGCCAGCTGAAATCGGCGCTGCCTTTTCGTAGTAGTAAAAGAGTAGTGGCCCGTGGGGGGATCGAACCCGCGACCTTCGCGTTATTAGCACGACGCTCTAACCAACTGAGCTAACGGGCCTCGGCAGATGCAGTTGCTCAGCCCTAAACTGGAAACAGCTGGCATGAAGCCATACACCATTTCTATGGTCGTCGTGTGTCTGCTTCCCTAGTCTATATTCTGCTGACGGTCACGAAACAGTAGCTATATTGCGAGCAGGACGGGAAACGGCCGCTCGGACAGCTCAAACTTGTCACGATTCGTGTGGAAAAAAATTACGTTCCGGTACCGGGAATCGAACCCGGGCCTCCTGGGTGAAAGCCAGGTATCCTAGCCACTAGACCACACCGGATGTGGCCGTTCCATTGGACCGTTCGTACGGTCGCTTGTCGCATTTCGTGTCGAGTGCCACGTCGGCGCCCTTCTCTCTTTGCGAGCATCTTTGCACATACTGACTGGCAAGGCGCGCACCTCAAACGTCGCAGAGCAATGCTTTTGGCTTCATGCTGTGCTGGAAGAAGAGGAAAAGGGAAGCTGTAAGTAGCAATAAGCGGAAGTAAACATTTTCCCGCTGAAGCGTTGAAACGTTGTGGATAACAAACAAGAAATACGTTGGCGCCCTAGCAACAGCACCACCATCAGTCACAGAAAATTAAATGCCCCGGGTGAGGATCGAACTCACGACCTTAAGATTATGAGACTTACGCGCTGCCTACTGCGCTACCGAGGCACGGGTGAACCGTTTCTCCTGGAAACTGGGTAAGTTGCGTACCCAATATTAGACGTAGAAACACTGTACTTCCTGGATAACGTGTTCTGTTGCTACACGTTCATTGCCGGCCCAGTTGATTGCGGTGTTGCGGCAGCATTATCGCGGGAAAGCAAAATGATGCATCGGCCGGGAATCGAACCCGGGCCGCCCGCGTGGCAGGCGAGCATTCTACCACTGAACCACCGATGCTCTGGCCAGCGGTAACTTCGCGCTGCTTCCCGAGCAGTTGTCTCAAGGGAAAGTGGGGCTGCCGTCAAGCGCCGTAGCATTCTGTGCAGAAGACGCTGCAGACGCTGAATCCTGCACTGCACTGCACTGCACTGCACGGCACTGCTTAAAAATGCCTCCAGAACGCGGTCCTCTGCGTACTGTTGCGTCGCCGGCGCCGACTCTTGCCAAAGGATGCGAAATGTGCGCGGATACGCTGTCCGAATGCGTCTGGATGTGCTCCCCTAGCCTACCTCGAAATGCGCCTGCCAGGTACGATCACCTTCGGCCGCTGCCGACAGGCGGGAAGCCGACACAGCGCGGAGGCGGGGCGCTCGCTTGTGCGGTGGTGGTGTAATGGTCAGCATAGTTGCCTTCCAAGCAGTTGATCCGGGTTCGATTCCCGGCCACCGCAGCAGGCTTTTAATTTCGCGTATGAGTACTTTTGCCGCGCGCTCTTAAATTATTGTTTTTTTCCCCCCTCTTACTCGCTGCATACCAGCCCTTAGTGTGTCTCGACTTGTCTCGACTTTGCTCAGCTGACGCGAGAGCTGACGCTCTCAAATCGGCCTATATCAAAACGACAAGCACGATAAACGACTGAGAGAGGGGAGGAGAGGCGAGGCGATGGACACACAGCACGCCCCTTCATTTCACGGTGGCGTCTCCCTCACCGAATCGGGCTGTAGCTCCGAAAAGAAAAATAGGAAGTAAAACTGCCAATAGTACACTGTGTTCCCACGCGCTCACCCGCCCAAGTACTGACAAGGGCCAAAGTTGTTACGCATCGGCAATCAGACATTTTCTTTCATTTTCTCTTCATCGGTTGAGAACCAGTGTATTCAAAATATTATGCCCATTGCCGAGTGAATGCTGTAGCGCTTCCCGACAAGTCGGGTTCGGATCCTCTGTCAACTTCCACGCATGGTGATGATCTTTTGGTCATCACACTCGCCAGCTGAAATCGGCGCTGCCTTTTCGTAGTAGTAAAAGAGTAGTGGCCCGTGGGGGGATCGAACCCGCGACCTTCGCGTTATTAGCACGACGCTCTAACCAACTGAGCTAACGGGCCTCGGCAGATGCAGTTGCTCAGCCCTAAACTGGAAACAGCTGGCATGAAGCCATACACCATTTCTATGGTCGTCGTGTGTCTGCTTCCCTAGTCTATATTCTGCTGACGGTCACGAAACAGTAGCTATATTGCGAGCAGGACGGGAAACGGCCGCTCGGACAGCTCAAACTTGTCACGATTCGTGTGGAAAAAAATTACGTTCCGGTACCGGGAATCGAACCCGGGCCTCCTGGGTGAAAGCCAGGTATCCTAGCCACTAGACCACACCGGATGTGGCCGTTCCATTGGACCGTTCGTACGGTCGCTTGTCGCATTTCGTGTCGAGTGCCACGTCGGCGCCCTTCTCTCTTTGCGAGCATCTTTGCACATACTGACTGGCAAGGCGCGCACCTCAAACGTCGCAGAGCAATGCTTTTGGCTTCATGCTGTGCTGGAAGAAGAGGAAAAGGGAAGCTGTAAGTAGCAATAAGCGGAAGTAAACATTTTCCCGCTGAAGCGTTGAAACGTTGTGGATAACAAACAAGAAATACGTTGGCGCCCTAGCAACAGCACCACCATCAGTCACAGAAAATTAAATGCCCCGGGTGAGGATCGAACTCACGACCTTAAGATTATGAGACTTACGCGCTGCCTACTGCGCTACCGAGGCACGGGTGAACCGTTTCTCCTGGAAACTGGGTAAGTTGCGTACCCAATATTAGACGTAGAAACACTGTACTTCCTGGATAACGTGTTCTGTTGCTACACGTTCATTGCCGGCCCAGTTGATTGCGGTGTTGCGGCAGCATTATCGCGGGAAAGCAAAATGATGCATCGGCCGGGAATCGAACCCGGGCCGCCCGCGTGGCAGGCGAGCATTCTACCACTGAACCACCGATGCTCTGGCCAGCGGTAACTTCGCGCTGCTTCCCGAGCAGATGTCTCAAGGGAAAGTGGGGCTGCCGTCAAGCGCCGTAGCATTCTGTGCAGAAGACGCTGCAGACGCTGAATCCTGCACTGCACTGCACTGCACTGCACGGCACTGCTTAAAAATGCCTCCACAACGCGGTCCTCTGCGTACTGTTGCGTCGCCGGCGCCGACTCTTGCCAAAGGATGCGAAATGTGCGCGGATACGCTGTCCGAATGCGTCTGGATGTGCTCCCCTAGCCTACCTCGAAATGCGCCTGCCAGGTACGATCACCTTCGGCCGCTGCCGACAGGCGGGAAGCCGACACAGCGCGGAGGCGGGGCGCTCGCTTGTGCGGTGGTGGTGTAATGGTCAGCATAGTTGCCTTCCAAGCAGTTGATCCGGGTTCGATTCCCGGCCACCGCAGCAGGCTTTTAATTTCGCGTATGAGTACTTTTGCCGCGCGCTCTTAAATTATTGTTTTTTTCCCCCCTCTTACTCGCTGCATACCAGCCCTTAGTGTGTCTCGACTTGTCTCGACTTTGCTCAGCTGACGCGAGAGCTGACGCTCTCAAATCGGCCTATATCAAAACGACAAGCACGATAAACGACTGAGAGAGGGGAGGAGAGGCGAGGCGATGGACACACAGCACGCCCCTTCAATTCACGGTGGCGTCTCCCTCACCGAATCGGGCTGTAGCTCCGAAAAGAAAAATAGGAAGTAAAACTGCCAATAGTACACTGTGTTCCCACGCGCTCACCCGCCCAAGTACTGACAAGGGCCAAAGTTGTTACGCATCGGCAATCAGACATTTTCTTTCATTTTCTCTTCATCGGTTGAGAACCAGTGTATTCAAAATATTATGCCCATTGCCGAGTGAATGCTGTAGCGCTTCCCGACAAGTCGGGTTCGGATCCTCTGTCAACTTCCACGCATGGTGATGATCTTTTGGTCATCACACTCGCCAGCTGAAATCGGCGCTGCCTTTTCGTAGTAGTAAAAGAGTAGTGGCCCGTGGGGGGATCGAACCCGCGACCTTCGCGTTATTAGCACGACGCTCTAACCAACTGAGCTAACGGGCCTCGGCAGATGCAGTTGCTCAGCCCTAAACTGGAAACAGCTGGCATGAAGCCATACACCATTTCTATGGTCGTCGTGTGTCTGCTTCCCTAGTCTATATTCTGCTGACGGTCACGAAACAGTAGCTATATTGCGAGCAGGACGGGAAACGGCCGCTCGGACAGCTCAAACTTGTCACGATTCGTGTGGAAAAAAATTACGTTCCGGTACCGGGAATCGAACCCGGGCCTCCTGGGTGAAAGCCAGGTATCCTAGCCACTAGACCACACCGGATGTGGCCGTTCCATTGGACCGTTCGTACGGTCGCTTGTCGCATTTCGTGTCGAGTGCCACGTCGGCGCCCTTCTCTCTTTGCGAGCATCTTTGCACATACTGACTGGCAAGGCGCGCACCTCAAACGTCGCAGAGCAATGCTTTTGGCTTCATGCTGTGCTGGAAGAAGAGGAAAAGGGAAGCTGTAAGTAGCAATAAGCGGAAGTAAACATTTTCCCGCTGAAGCGTTGAAACGTTGTGGATAACAAACAAGAAATACGTTGGCGCCCTAGCAACAGCACCACCATCAGTCACAGAAAATTAAATGCCCCGGGTGAGGATCGAACTCACGACCTTAAGATTATGAGACTTACGCGCTGCCTACTGCGCTACCGAGGCACGGGTGAACCGTTTCTCCTGGAAACTGGGTAAGTTGCGTACCCAATATTAGACGTAGAAACACTGTACTTCCTGGATAACGTGTTCTGTTGCTACACGTTCATTGCCGGCCCAGTTGATTGCGGTGTTGCGGCAGCATTATCGCGGGAAAGCAAAATGATGCATCGGCCGGGAATCGAACCCGGGCCGCCCGCGTGGCAGGCGAGCATTCTACCACTGAACCACCGATGCTCTGGCCAGCGGTAACTTCGCGCTGCTTCCCGAGCAGATGTCTCAAGGGAAAGTGGGGCTGCCGTCAAGCGCCGTAGCATTCTGTGCAGAAGACGCTGCAGACGCTGAATCCTGCACTGCACTGCACTGCACTGCACGGCACTGCTTAAAAATGCCTCCACAACGCGGTCCTCTGCGTACTGTTGCGTCGCCGGCGCCGACTCTTGCCAAAGGATGCGAAATGTGCGCGGATACGCTGTCCGAATGCGTCTGGATGTGCTCCCCTAGCCTACCTCGAAATGCGCCTGCCAGGTACGATCACCTTCGGCCGCTGCCGACAGGCGGGAAGCCGACACAGCGCGGAGGCGGGGCGCTCGCTTGTGCGGTGGTGGTGTAATGGTCAGCATAGTTGCCTTCCAAGCAGTTGATCCGGGTTCGATTCCCGGCCACCGCAGCAGGCTTTTAATTTCGCGTATGAGTACTTTTGCCGCGCGCTCTTAAATTATTGTTTTTTTCCCCCCTCTTACTCGCTGCATACCAGCCCTTAGTGTGTCTCGACTTGTCTCAACTTTGCTCAGCTGACGCGAGAGCTGACGCTCTCAAATCGGCCTATATCAAAACGACAAGCACGATAAACGACTGAGAGAGGGGAGGAGAGGCGAGGCGATGGACACACAGCACGCCCCTTCAATTCACGGTGGCGTCTCCCTCACCGAATCGGGCTGTAGCTCCGAAAAGAAAAATAGGAAGTAAAACTGCCAATAGTACACTGTGTTCCCACGCGCTCACCCGCCCAAGTACTGACAAGGGCCAAAGTTGTTACGCATCGGCAATCAGACATTTTCTTTCATTTTCTCTTCATCGGTTGAGAACCAGTGTATTCAAAATATTATGCCCATTGCCGAGTGAATGCTGTAGCGCTTCCCGACAAGTCGGGTTCGGATCCTCTGTCAACTTCCACGCATGGTGATGATCTTTTGGTCATCACACTCGCCAGCTGAAATCGGCGCTGCCTTTTCGTAGTAGTAAAAGAGTAGTGGCCCGTGGGGGGATCGAACCCGCGACCTTCGCGTTATTAGCACGACGCTCTAACCAACTGAGCTAACGGGCCTCGGCAGATGCAGTTGCTCAGCCCTAAACTGGAAACAGCTGGCATGAAGCCATACACCATTTCTATGGTCGTCGTGTGTCTGCTTCCCTAGTCTATATTCTGCTGACGGTCACGAAACAGTAGCTATATTGCGAGCAGGACGGGAAACGGCCGCTCGGACAGCTCAAACTTGTCACGATTCGTGTGGAAAAAAATTACGTTCCGGTACCGGGAATCGAACCCGGGCCTCCTGGGTGAAAGCCAGGTATCCTAGCCACTAGACCACACCGGATGTGGCCGTTCCATTGGACCGTTCGTACGGTCGCTTGTCGCATTTCGTGTCGAGTGCCACGTCGGCGCCCTTCTCTCTTTGCGAGCATCTTTGCACATACTGACTGGCAAGGCGCGCACCTCAAACGTCGCAGAGCAATGCTTTTGGCTTCATGCTGTGCTGGAAGAAGAGGAAAAGGGAAGCTGTAAGTAGCAATAAGCGGAAGTAAACATTTTCCCGCTGAAGCGTTGAAACGTTGTGGATAACAAACAAGAAATACGTTGGCGCCCTAGCAACAGCACCACCATCAGTCACAGAAAATTAAATGCCCCGGGTGAGGATCGAACTCACGACCTTAAGATTATGAGACTTACGCGCTGCCTACTGCGCTACCGAGGCACGGGTGAACCGTTTCTCCTGGAAACTGGGTAAGTTGCGTACCCAATATTAGACGTAGAAACACTGTACTTCCTGGATAACGTGTTCTGTTGCTACACGTTCATTGCCGGCCCAGTTGATTGCGGTGTTGCGGCAGCATTATCGCGGGAAAGCAAAATGATGCATCGGCCGGGAATCGAACCCGGGCCGCCCGCGTGGCAGGCGAGCATTCTACCACTGAACCACCGATGCTCTGGCCAGCGGTAACTTCGCGCTGCTTCCCGAGCAGATGTCTCAAGGGAAAGTGGGGCTGCCGTCAAGCGCCGTAGCATTCTGTGCAGAAGACGCTGCAGACGCTGAATCCTGCACTGCACTGCACTGCACTGCACGGCACTGCTTAAAAATGCCTCCACAACGCGGTCCTCTGCGTACTGTTGCGTCGCCGGCGCCGACTCTTGCCAAAGGATGCGAAATGTGCGCGGATACGCTGTCCGAATGCGTCTGGATGTGCTCCCCTAGCCTACCTCGAAATGCGCCTGCCAGGTACGATCACCTTCGGCCGCTGCCGACAGGCGGGAAGCCGACACAGCGCGGAGGCGGGGCGCTCGCTTGTGCGGTGGTGGTGTAATGGTCAGCATAGTTGCCTTCCAAGCAGTTGATCCGGGTTCGATTCCCGGCCACCGCAGCAGGCTTTTAATTTCGCGTATGAGTACTTTTGCCGCGCGCTCTTAAATTATTGTTTTTTTCCCCCCTCTTACTCGCTGCATACCAGCCCTTAGTGTGTCTCGACTTGTCTCGACTTTGCTCAGCTGACGCGAGAGCTGACGCTCTCAAATCGGCCTATATCAAAACGACAAGCACGATAAACGACTGAGAGAGGGGAGGAGAGGCGAGGCGATGGACACACAGCACGCCCCTTCAATTCACGGTGGCGTCTCCCTCACCGAATCGGGCTGTAGCTCCGAAAAGAAAAATAGGAAGTAAAACTGCCAATAGTACACTGTGTTCCCACGCGCTCACCCGCCCAAGTACTGACAAGGGCCAAAGTTGTTACGCATCGGCAATCAGACATTTTCTTTCATTTTCTCTTCATCGGTTGAGAACCAGTGTATTCAAAATATTATGCCCATTGCCGAGTGAATGCTGTAGCGCTTCCCGACAAGTCGGGTTCGGATCCTCTGTCAACTTCCACGCATGGTGATGATCTTTTGGTCATCACACTCGCCAGCTGAAATCGGCGCTGCCTTTTCGTAGTAGTAAAAGAGTAGTGGCCCGTGGGGGGATCGAACCCGCGACCTTCGCGTTATTAGCACGACGCTCTAACCAACTGAGCTAACGGGCCTCGGCAGATGCAGTTGCTCAGCCCTAAACTGGAAACAGCTGGCATGAAGCCATACACCATTTCTATGGTCGTCGTGTGTCTGCTTCCCTAGTCTATATTCTGCTGACGGTCACGAAACAGTAGCTATATTGCGAGCAGGACGGGAAACGGCCGCTCGGACAGCTCAAACTTGTCACGATTCGTGTGGAAAAAAATTACGTTCCGGTACCGGGAATCGAACCCGGGCCTCCTGGGTGAAAGCCAGGTATCCTAGCCACTAGACCACACCGGATGTGGCCGTTCCATTGGACCGTTCGTACGGTCGCTTGTCGCATTTCGTGTCGAGTGCCACGTCGGCGCCCTTCTCTCTTTGCGAGCATCTTTGCACATACTGACTGGCAAGGCGCGCACCTCAAACGTCGCAGAGCAATGCTTTTGGCTTCATGCTGTGCTGGAAGAAGAGGAAAAGGGAAGCTGTAAGTAGCAATAAGCGGAAGTAAACATTTTCCCGCTGAAGCGTTGAAACGTTGTGGATAACAAACAAGAAATACGTTGGCGCCCTAGCAACAGCACCACCATCAGTCACAGAAAATTAAATGCCCCGGGTGAGGATCGAACTCACGACCTTAAGATTATGAGACTTACGCGCTGCCTACTGCGCTACCGAGGCACGGGTGAACCGTTTCTCCTGGAAACTGGGTAAGTTGCGTACCCAATATTAGACGTAGAAACACTGTACTTCCTGGATAACGTGTTCTGTTGCTACACGTTCATTGCCGGCCCAGTTGATTGCGGTGTTGCGGCAGCATTATCGCGGGAAAGCAAAATGATGCATCGGCCGGGAATCGAACCCGGGCCGCCCGCGTGGCAGGCGAGCATTCTACCACTGAACCACCGATGCTCTGGCCAGCGGTAACTTCGCGCTGCTTCCCGAGCAGATGTCTCAAGGGAAAGTGGGGCTGCCGTCAAGCGCCGTAGCATTCTGTGCAGAAGACGCTGCAGACGCTGAATCCTGCACTGCACTGCACTGCACTGCACGGCACTGCTTAAAAATGCCTCCACAACGCGGTCCTCTGCGTACTGTTGCGTCGCCGGCGCCGACTCTTGCCAAAGGATGCGAAATGTGCGCGGATACGCTGTCCGAATGCGTCTGGATGTGCTCCCCTAGCCTACCTCGAAATGCGCCTGCCAGGTACGATCACCTTCGGCCGCTGCCGACAGGCGGGAAGCCGACACAGCGCGGAGGCGGGGCGCTCGCTTGTGCGGTGGTGGTGTAATGGTCAGCATAGTTGCCTTCCAAGCAGTTGATCCGGGTTCGATTCCCGGCCACCGCAGCAGGCTTTTAATTTCGCGTATGAGTACTTTTGCCGCGCGCTCTTAAATTATTGTTTTTTTCCCCCCTCTTACTCGCTGCATACCAGCCCTTAGTGTGTCTCGACTTGTCTCGACTTTGCTCAGCTGACGCGAGAGCTGACGCTCTCAAATCGGCCTATATCAAAACGACAAGCACGATAAACGACTGAGAGAGGGGAGGAGAGGCGAGGCGATGGACACACAGCACGCCCCTTCATTTCACGGTGGCGTCTCCCTCACCGAATCGGGCTGTAGCTCCGAAAAGAAAAATAGGAAGTAAAACTGCCAATAGTACACTGTGTTCCCACGCGCTCACCCGCCCAAGTACTGACAAGGGCCAAAGTTGTTACGCATCGGCAATCAGACATTTTCTTTCATTTTCTCTTCATCGGTTGAGAACCAGTGTATTCAAAATATTATGCCCATTGCCGAGTGAATGCTGTAGCGCTTCCCGACAAGTCGGGTTCGGATCCTCTGTCAACTTCCACGCATGGTGATGATCTTTTGGTCATCACACTCGCCAGCTGAAATCGGCGCTGCCTTTTCGTAGTAGTAAAAGAGTAGTGGCCCGTGGGGGGATCGAACCCGCGACCTTCGCGTTATTAGCACGACGCTCTAACCAACTGAGCTAACGGGCCTCGGCAGATGCAGTTGCTCAGCCCTAAACTGGAAACAGCTGGCATGAAGCCATACACCATTTCTATGGTCGTCGTGTGTCTGCTTCCCTAGTCTATATTCTGCTGACGGTCACGAAACAGTAGCTATATTGCGAGCAGGACGGGAAACGGCCGCTCGGACAGCTCAAACTTGTCACGATTCGTGTGGAAAAAAATTACGTTCCGGTACCGGGAATCGAACCCGGGCCTCCTGGGTGAAAGCCAGGTATCCTAGCCACTAGACCACACCGGATGTGGCCGTTCCATTGGACCGTTCGTACGGTCGCTTGTCGCATTTCGTGTCGAGTGCCACGTCGGCGCCCTTCTCTCTTTGCGAGCATCTTTGCACATACTGACTGGCAAGGCGCGCACCTCAAACGTCGCAGAGCAATGCTTTTGGCTTCATGCTGTGCTGGAAGAAGAGGAAAAGGGAAGCTGTAAGTAGCAATAAGCGGAAGTAAACATTTTCCCGCTGAAGCGTTGAAACGTTGTGGATAACAAACAAGAAATACGTTGGCGCCCTAGCAACAGCACCACCATCAGTCACAGAAAATTAAATGCCCCGGGTGAGGATCGAACTCACGACCTTAAGATTATGAGACTTACGCGCTGCCTACTGCGCTACCGAGGCACGGGTGAACCGTTTCTCCTGGAAACTGGGTAAGTTGCGTACCCAATATTAGACGTAGAAACACTGTACTTCCTGGATAACGTGTTCTGTTGCTACACGTTCATTGCCGGCCCAGTTGATTGCGGTGTTGCGGCAGCATTATCGCGGGAAAGCAAAATGATGCATCGGCCGGGAATCGAACCCGGGCCGCCCGCGTGGCAGGCGAGCATTCTACCACTGAACCACCGATGCTCTGGCCAGCGGTAACTTCGCGCTGCTTCCCGAGCAGATGTCTCAAGGGAAAGTGGGGCTGCCGTCAAGCGCCGTAGCATTCTGTGCAGAAGACGCTGCAGACGCTGAATCCTGCACTGCACTGCACTGCACTGCACGGCACTGCTTAAAAATGCCTCCAGAACGCGGTCCTCTGCGTACTGTTGCGTCGCCGGCGCCGACTCTTGCCAAAGGATGCGAAATGTGCGCGGATACGCTGTCCGAATGCGTCTGGATGTGCTCCCCTAGCCTACCTCGAAATGCGCCTGCCAGGTACGATCACCTTCGGCCGCTGCCGACAGGCGGGAAGCCGACACAGCGCGGAGGCGGGGCGCTCGCTTGTGCGGTGGTGGTGTAATGGTCAGCATAGTTGCCTTCCAAGCAGTTGATCCGGGTTCGATTCCCGGCCACCGCAGCAGGCTTTTAATTTCGCGTATGAGTACTTTTGCCGCGCGCTCTTAAATTATTGTTTTTTTCCCCCCTCTTACTCGCTGCATACCAGCCCTTAGTGTGTCTCGACTTGTCTCGACTTTGCTCAGCTGACGCGAGAGCTGACGCTCTCAAATCGGCCTATATCAAAACGACAAGCACGATAAACGACTGAGAGAGGGGAGGAGAGGCGAGGCGATGGACACACAGCACGCCCCTTCATTTCACGGTGGCGTCTCCCTCACCGAATCGGGCTGTAGCTCCGAAAAGAAAAATAGGAAGTAAAACTGCCAATAGTACACTGTGTTCCCACGCGCTCACCCGCCCAAGTACTGACAAGGGCCAAAGTTGTTACGCATCGGCAATCAGACATTTTCTTTCATTTTCTCTTCATCGGTTGAGAACCAGTGTATTCAAAATATTATGCCCATTGCCGAGTGAATGCTGTAGCGCTTCCCGACAAGTCGGGTTCGGATCCTCTGTCAACTTCCACGCATGGTGATGATCTTTTGGTCATCACACTCGCCAGCTGAAATCGGCGCTGCCTTTTCGTAGTAGTAAAAGAGTAGTGGCCCGTGGGGGGATCGAACCCGCGACCTTCGCGTTATTAGCACGACGCTCTAACCAACTGAGCTAACGGGCCTCGGCAGATGCAGTTGCTCAGCCCTAAACTGGAAACAGCTGGCATGAAGCCATACACCATTTCTATGGTCGTCGTGTGTCTGCTTCCCTAGTCTATATTCTGCTGACGGTCACGAAACAGTAGCTATATTGCGAGCAGGACGGGAAACGGCCGCTCGGACAGCTCAAACTTGTCACGATTCGTGTGGAAAAAAATTACGTTCCGGTACCGGGAATCGAACCCGGGCCTCCTGGGTGAAAGCCAGGTATCCTAGCCACTAGACCACACCGGATGTGGCCGTTCCATTGGACCGTTCGTACGGTCGCTTGTCGCATTTCGTGTCGAGTGCCACGTCGGCGCCCTTCTCTCTTTGCGAGCATCTTTGCACATACTGACTGGCAAGGCGCGCACCTCAAACGTCGCAGAGCAATGCTTTTGGCTTCATGCTGTGCTGGAAGAAGAGGAAAAGGGAAGCTGTAAGTAGCAATAAGCGGAAGTAAACATTTTCCCGCTGAAGCGTTGAAACGTTGTGGATAACAAACAAGAAATACGTTGGCGCCCTAGCAACAGCACCACCATCAGTCACAGAAAATTAAATGCCCCGGGTGAGGATCGAACTCACGACCTTAAGATTATGAGACTTACGCGCTGCCTACTGCGCTACCGAGGCACGGGTGAACCGTTTCTCCTGGAAACTGGGTAAGTTGCGTACCCAATATTAGACGTAGAAACACTGTACTTCCTGGATAACGTGTTCTGTTGCTACACGTTCATTGCCGGCCCAGTTGATTGCGGTGTTGCGGCAGCATTATCGCGGGAAAGCAAAATGATGCATCGGCCGGGAATCGAACCCGGGCCGCCCGCGTGGCAGGCGAGCATTCTACCACTGAACCACCGATGCTCTGGCCAGCGGTAACTTCGCGCTGCTTCCCGAGCAGATGTCTCAAGGGAAAGTGGGGCTGCCGTCAAGCGCCGTAGCATTCTGTGCAGAAGACGCTGCAGACGCTGAATCCTGCACTGCACTGCACTGCACTGCACGGCACTGCTTAAAAATGCCTCCACAACGCGGTCCTCTGCGTACTGTTGCGTCGCCGGCGCCGACTCTTGCCAAAGGATGCGAAATGTGCGCGGATACGCTGTCCGAATGCGTCTGGATGTGCTCCCCTAGCCTACCTCGAAATGCGCCTGCCAGGTACGATCACCTTCGGCCGCTGCCGACAGGCGGGAAGCCGACACAGCGCGGAGGCGGGGCGCTCGCTTGTGCGGTGGTGGTGTAATGGTCAGCATAGTTGCCTTCCAAGCAGTTGATCCGGGTTCGATTCCCGGCCACCGCAGCAGGCTTTTAATTTCGCGTATGAGTACTTTTGCCGCGCGCTCTTAAATTATTGTTTTTTTCCCCCCTCTTACTCGCTGCATACCAGCCCTTAGTGTGTCTCGACTTGTCTCGACTTTGCTCAGCTGACGCGAGAGCTGACGCTCTCAAATCGGCCTATATCAAAACGACAAGCACGATAAACGACTGAGAGAGGGGAGGAGAGGCGAGGCGATGGACACACAGCACGCCCCTTCATTTCACGGTGGCGTCTCCCTCACCGAATCGGGCTGTAGCTCCGAAAAGAAAAATAGGAAGTAAAACTGCCAATAGTACACTGTGTTCCCACGCGCTCACCCGCCCAAGTACTGACAAGGGCCAAAGTTGTTACGCATCGGCAATCAGACATTTTCTTTCATTTTCTCTTCATCGGTTGAGAACCAGTGTATTCAAAATATTATGCCCATTGCCGAGTGAATGCTGTAGCGCTTCCCGACAAGTCGGGTTCGGATCCTCTGTCAACTTCCACGCATGGTGATGATCTTTTGGTCATCACACTCGCCAGCTGAAATCGGCGCTGCCTTTTCGTAGTAGTAAAAGAGTAGTGGCCCGTGGGGGGATCGAACCCGCGACCTTCGCGTTATTAGCACGACGCTCTAACCAACTGAGCTAACGGGCCTCGGCAGATGCAGTTGCTCAGCCCTAAACTGGAAACAGCTGGCATGAAGCCATACACCATTTCTATGGTCGTCGTGTGTCTGCTTCCCTAGTCTATATTCTGCTGACGGTCACGAAACAGTAGCTATATTGCGAGCAGGACGGGAAACGGCCGCTCGGACAGCTCAAACTTGTCACGATTCGTGTGGAAAAAAATTACGTTCCGGTACCGGGAATCGAACCCGGGCCTCCTGGGTGAAAGCCAGGTATCCTAGCCACTAGACCACACCGGATGTGGCCGTTCCATTGGACCGTTCGTACGGTCGCTTGTCGCATTTCGTGTCGAGTGCCACGTCGGCGCCCTTCTCTCTTTGCGAGCATCTTTGCACATACTGACTGGCAAGGCGCGCACCTCAAACGTCGCAGAGCAATGCTTTTGGCTTCATGCTGTGCTGGAAGAAGAGGAAAAGGGAAGCTGTAAGTAGCAATAAGCGGAAGTAAACATTTTCCCGCTGAAGCGTTGAAACGTTGTGGATAACAAACAAGAAATACGTTGGCGCCCTAGCAACAGCACCACCATCAGTCACAGAAAATTAAATGCCCCGGGTGAGGATCGAACTCACGACCTTAAGATTATGAGACTTACGCGCTGCCTACTGCGCTACCGAGGCACGGGTGAACCGTTTCTCCTGGAAACTGGGTAAGTTGCGTACCCAATATTAGACGTAGAAACACTGTACTTCCTGGATAACGTGTTCTGTTGCTACACGTTCATTGCCGGCCCAGTTGATTGCGGTGTTGCGGCAGCATTATCGCGGGAAAGCAAAATGATGCATCGGCCGGGAATCGAACCCGGGCCGCCCGCGTGGCAGGCGAGCATTCTACCACTGAACCACCGATGCTCTGGCCAGCGGTAACTTCGCGCTGCTTCCCGAGCAGATGTCTCAAGGGAAAGTGGGGCTGCCGTCAAGCGCCGTAGCATTCTGTGCAGAAGACGCTGCAGACGCTGAATCCTGCACTGCACTGCACTGCACTGCACGGCACTGCTTAAAAATGCCTCCACAACGCGGTCCTCTGCGTACTGTTGCGTCGCCGGCGCCGACTCTTGCCAAAGGATGCGAAATGTGCGCGGATACGCTGTCCGAATGCGTCTGGATGTGCTCCCCTAGCCTACCTCGAAATGCGCCTGCCAGGTACGATCACCTTCGGCCGCTGCCGACAGGCGGGAAGCCGACACAGCGCGGAGGCGGGGCGCTCGCTTGTGCGGTGGTGGTGTAATGGTCAGCATAGTTGCCTTCCAAGCAGTTGATCCGGGTTCGATTCCCGGCCACCGCAGCAGGCTTTTAATTTCGCGTATGAGTACTTTTGCCGCGCGCTCTTAAATTATTGTTTTTTTCCCCCCTCTTACTCGCTGCATACCAGCCCTTAGTGTGTCTCGACTTGTCTCGACTTTGCTCAGCTGACGCGAGAGCTGACGCTCTCAAATCGGCCTATATCAAAACGACAAGCACGATAAACGACTGAGAGAGGGGAGGAGAGGCGAGGCGATGGACACACAGCACGCCCCTTCAATTCACGGTGGCGTCTCCCTCACCGAATCGGGCTGTAGCTCCGAAAAGAAAAATAGGAAGTAAAACTGCCAATAGTACACTGTGTTCCCACGCGCTCACCCGCCCAAGTACTGACAAGGGCCAAAGTTGTTACGCATCGGCAATCAGACATTTTCTTTCATTTTCTCTTCATCGGTTGAGAACCAGTGTATTCAAAATATTATGCCCATTGCCGAGTGAATGCTGTAGCGCTTCCCGACAAGTCGGGTTCGGATCCTCTGTCAACTTCCACGCATGGTGATGATCTTTTGGTCATCACACTCGCCAGCTGAAATCGGCGCTGCCTTTTCGTAGTAGTAAAAGAGTAGTGGCCCGTGGGGGGATCGAACCCGCGACCTTCGCGTTATTAGCACGACGCTCTAACCAACTGAGCTAACGGGCCTCGGCAGATGCAGTTGCTCAGCCCTAAACTGGAAACAGCTGGCATGAAGCCATACACCATTTCTATGGTCGTCGTGTGTCTGCTTCCCTAGTCTATATTCTGCTGACGGTCACGAAACAGTAGCTATATTGCGAGCAGGACGGGAAACGGCCGCTCGGACAGCTCAAACTTGTCACGATTCGTGTGGAAAAAAATTACGTTCCGGTACCGGGAATCGAACCCGGGCCTCCTGGGTGAAAGCCAGGTATCCTAGCCACTAGACCACACCGGATGTGGCCGTTCCATTGGACCGTTCGTACGGTCGCTTGTCGCATTTCGTGTCGAGTGCCACGTCGGCGCCCTTCTCTCTTTGCGAGCATCTTTGCACATACTGACTGGCAAGGCGCGCACCTCAAACGTCGCAGAGCAATGCTTTTGGCTTCATGCTGTGCTGGAAGAAGAGGAAAAGGGAAGCTGTAAGTAGCAATAAGCGGAAGTAAACATTTTCCCGCTGAAGCGTTGAAACGTTGTGGATAACAAACAAGAAATACGTTGGCGCCCTAGCAACAGCACCACCATCAGTCACAGAAAATTAAATGCCCCGGGTGAGGATCGAACTCACGACCTTAAGATTATGAGACTTACGCGCTGCCTACTGCGCTACCGAGGCACGGGTGAACCGTTTCTCCTGGAAACTGGGTAAGTTGCGTACCCAATATTAGACGTAGAAACACTGTACTTCCTGGATAACGTGTTCTGTTGCTACACGTTCATTGCCGGCCCAGTTGATTGCGGTGTTGCGGCAGCATTATCGCGGGAAAGCAAAATGATGCATCGGCCGGGAATCGAACCCGGGCCGCCCGCGTGGCAGGCGAGCATTCTACCACTGAACCACCGATGCTCTGGCCAGCGGTAACTTCGCGCTGCTTCCCGAGCAGATGTCTCAAGGGAAAGTGGGGCTGCCGTCAAGCGCCGTAGCATTCTGTGCAGAAGACGCTGCAGACGCTGAATCCTGCACTGCACTGCACTGCACTGCACGGCACTGCTTAAAAATGCCTCCACAACGCGGTCCTCTGCGTACTGTTGCGTCGCCGGCGCCGACTCTTGCCAAAGGATGCGAAATGTGCGCGGATACGCTGTCCGAATGCGTCTGGATGTGCTCCCCTAGCCTACCTCGAAATGCGCCTGCCAGGTACGATCACCTTCGGCCGCTGCCGACAGGCGGGAAGCCGACACAGCGCGGAGGCGGGGCGCTCGCTTGTGCGGTGGTGGTGTAATGGTCAGCATAGTTGCCTTCCAAGCAGTTGATCCGGGTTCGATTCCCGGCCACCGCAGCAGGCTTTTAATTTCGCGTATGAGTACTTTTGCCGCGCGCTCTTAAATTATTGTTTTTTTCCCCCCTCTTACTCGCTGCATACCAGCCCTTAGTGTGTCTCGACTTGTCTCGACTTTGCTCAGCTGACGCGAGAGCTGACGCTCTCAAATCGGCCTATATCAAAACGACAAGCACGATAAACGACTGAGAGAGGGGAGGAGAGGCGAGGCGATGGACACACAGCACGCCCCTTCATTTCACGGTGGCGTCTCCCTCACCGAATCGGGCTGTAGCTCCGAAAAGAAAAATAGGAAGTAAAACTGCCAATAGTACACTGTGTTCCCACGCGCTCACCCGCCCAAGTACTGACAAGGGCCAAAGTTGTTACGCATCGGCAATCAGACATTTTCTTTCATTTTCTCTTCATCGGTTGAGAACCAGTGTATTCAAAATATTATGCCCATTGCCGAGTGAATGCTGTAGCGCTTCCCGACAAGTCGGGTTCGGATCCTCTGTCAACTTCCACGCATGGTGATGATCTTTTGGTCATCACACTCGCCAGCTGAAATCGGCGCTGCCTTTTCGTAGTAGTAAAAGAGTAGTGGCCCGTGGGGGGATCGAACCCGCGACCTTCGCGTTATTAGCACGACGCTCTAACCAACTGAGCTAACGGGCCTCGGCAGATGCAGTTGCTCAGCCCTAAACTGGAAACAGCTGGCATGAAGCCATACACCATTTCTATGGTCGTCGTGTGTCTGCTTCCCTAGTCTATATTCTGCTGACGGTCACGAAACAGTAGCTATATTGCGAGCAGGACGGGAAACGGCCGCTCGGACAGCTCAAACTTGTCACGATTCGTGTGGAAAAAAATTACGTTCCGGTACCGGGAATCGAACCCGGGCCTCCTGGGTGAAAGCCAGGTATCCTAGCCACTAGACCACACCGGATGTGGCCGTTCCATTGGACCGTTCGTACGGTCGCTTGTCTCGCATTTCGTGTCGAGTGCCACGTCGGCGCCCTTCTCTCTTTGCGAGCATCTTTGCACATACTGACTGGCAAGGCGCGCACCTCAAACGTCGCAGAGCAATGCTTTTGGCTTCATGCTGTGCTGGAAGAAGAGGAAAAGGGAAGCTGTAAGTAGCAATAAGCGGAAGTAAACATTTTCCCGCTGAAGCGTTGAAACGTTGTGGATAACAAACAAGAAATACGTTGGCGCCCTAGCAACAGCACCACCATCAGTCACAGAAAATTAAATGCCCCGGGTGAGGATCGAACTC
>NW_026046613.1:0-231206 GCF_023864275.1 Schistocerca cancellata
ACCTGCCAATTCGTACTGTTTTGTCGTTTTCAAAGTCTTCTTGGCAAACTTGGTTAGCACATTCTCCCTCAAACTGAGTTAATTACTGCATTATCGTACCATTACAGTAGTTTAAACGGTTTAAGGAAGCACCTTTGTCACAACAGAAAGGTAGTTTGAAAATTGGGCTGGCGACATAACAAAAAAAAAAAAACAGGAAGGGAGCCAACAGCACCCGGGTTTCCCAGGCGGTCACCCATCCAAGTACTAGCAGGGCCCGATGATGCTTAACTTCGGTGATCGGACGAGAACCGGTGTATTCATCATGGTATGGCCGTTGGCGCTCATCTAATGTAGGAGCACGGCAGAATTCGCGTTCGGCTTTTCTCCCAACACACAAAATGTTAGTTTTCGGCCGCATTTGACGAAAGCGCTTCCTTCCGCAACCGCCAGTTCCTCGAGGACGGCGCGGGGAGGCGCGCCCGGCGTCCCAGCAGAGTGACGGCCGAATTGGCGGGCGCACCGCCGCGTGTGTGAGACGCACTGCTGCTCGTTGCACCCCCTGTCATTCGCTGGGCGCGTTCAGCCTTCGACACTAGCGGAGGACGCATCTTGTCCCTGGTGTTCAGCGGAGGGCCTGTGCGGGGTGTGGCAGTGTCGTGCTGGAGGGCCCACTGGTAGCGATGTGGGCTTCCACGCCTCGCCTCGCCTCGCCTCGCCTCGCCGCGCCTCACACCAGGTGTCTGCGTAGTTTGCAGTGCATTCGCACCATTCCTATCCCTGTCCCTGTCCCCGTCCCGACTTGTCCCGACTTTGCTCGACTGCCGCTCGCTGCCGCTCGGGTCGTGGTCCATATGACAGCGCAAGCACGAAAAACGTCTGCGGGACGAGACGAGACGAGACGAGACGAGACGACTAAGGAATAAATTCGTGGTTACAAATCAAATTTGGAACTCTACATTCCTACACAACAATAGGCGGTGACGTATTTCAGAAATCACCTGCCGATTCGTACTGTTTTGTCGTTTTCAAAGTCTTCTTGGCAAACTTGGTTAGCACATTCTCCCTCAAACTGAGTTAATTACTGCATTTTCGTACCATTACAGTAGTTTAAAAGGCTTAAGGAAGCATCTTTGTCCCAACAGAAACGTAGTTTGAAAATTGGGCTGGCAACATAACAAAAAAAAAAAACGGGAAGGGAGCCAACAGCACCCGGGTTGACCCAGGCGGTCACCCATCCAAGTACTAGCCGGGCATGATGATGCTTAACTTCGGTGGTCGGACGAGAACCGGTGTATTCATCATGGTATCGCCGTTGGCGCTCATCTAATGTAGGAGCACGGCAGAATTCGCGTTCGGCTTTTCTCCCAACACACAAAATGTTAGTTTTCGGCCGCATTTGACGAAAGCGCTTCCTTCCGCAACCGCCAGTTCCTCGAGGACGGCGCGGGAGGCGCGCCCGGCGTCCCAGCAGAGTGACGGCCGAATTGGCGGGCGCACCGCCGCGTGTGTGAGACGCACTGCTGCTCGTTGCACCCCCTGTCATTCGCTGGGCGCGTTCAGCCTTCGACACTAGCGGAGGACGCATCTTGTCCCTGGTGTTCAGCGGAGGGCCTGTGCGGGGTGTGGCAGTGTCGTGCTGGAGGGCCCACTGGTAGCGATGTGGGCTTCCTCGCCTCGCCTCGCCTCGCCTCGCCGCGCCTCACACCAGGTGTCTGCGTAGTTTGCAGTGCATTCGCACCATTCCTATCCCTGTCCCTGTCCCCGTCCCGACTTGTCCCGACTTTGCTCGACTGCCGCTCGCTGCCGCTCGGGTCGTGGTCCATATGACAGCGCAAGCACGAAAAACGTCTGCGGGACGAGACGAGACGAGACGAGACGAGACGACTAAGGAATAAATTCGTGGTTACAAATCAAATTTGGAACTCTACATTCCTACACAACAATAGGCGGTGACGTATTTCAGAAATCACCTGCCAATTCGTACTGTTTTGTCGTTTTCAAAGTCTTCTTGGCAAACTTGGTTAGCACATTCTCCCTCAAACTGAGTTAATTACTGCATTATCGTACCATTACAGTAGTTTAAACGGTTTAAGGAAGCATCTTTGTCACAACAGAAAGGTAGTTTGAAAATTGGGCTGGCGACATAACAAAAAAAAAAAAACAGGAAGGGAGCCAACAGCACCCGGGTTTCCCAGGCGGTCACCCATCCAAGTACTAGCAGGGCCCGATGATGCTTAACTTCGGTGATCGGACGAGAACCGGTGTATTCATCATGGTATGGCCGTTGGCGCTCATCTAATGTAGGAGCACGGCAGAATTCGCGTTCGGCTTTTCTCCCAACACACAAAATGTTAGTTTTCGGCCGCATTTGACGAAAGCGCTTCCTTCCGCAACCGCCAGTTCCTCGAGGACGGCGCGGGGAGGCGCGCCCGGCGTCCCAGCAGAGTGACGGCCGAATTGGCGGGCGCACCGCCGCGTGTGTGAGACGCACTGCTGCTCGTTGCACCCCCTGTCATTCGCTGGGCGCGTTCAGCCTTCGACACTAGCGGAGGACGCATCTTGTCCCTGGTGTTCAGCGGAGGGCCTGTGCGGGGTGTGGCAGTGTCGTGCTGGAGGGCCCACTGGTAGCGATGTGGGCTTCCTCGCCTCGCCTCGCCTCGCCTCGCCGCGCCTCACACCAGGTGTCTGCGTAGTTTGCAGTGCATTCGCACCATTCCTATCCCTGTCCCTGTCCCCGTCCCGACTTGTCCCGACTTTGCTCGACTGCCGCTCGCTGCCGCTCGGGTCGTGGTCCATATGACAGCGCAAGCACGAAAAACGTCTGCGGGACGAGACGAGACGAGACGAGACGAGACGACTAAGGAATAAATTCGTGGTTACAAATCAAATTTGGAACTCTACATTCCTACACAACAATAGGCGGTGACGTATTTCAGAAATCACCTGCCGATTCGTACTGTTTTGTCGTTTTCAAAGTCTTCTTGGCAAACTTGGTTAGCACATTCTCCCTCAAACTGAGTTAATTACTGCATTTTCGTACCATTACAGTAGTTTAAAAGGCTTAAGGAAGCATCTTTGTCACAACAGAAACGTAGTTTGAAAATTGGGCTGGCAACATAACAAAAAAAAAAAAACGGGAAGGGAGCCAACAGCACCCGGGTTGACCCAGGCGGTCACCCATCCAAGTACTAGCCGGGCATGATGATGCTTAACTTCGGTGGTCGGACGAGAACCGGTGTATTCATCATGGTATCGCCGTTGGCGCTCATCTAATGTAGGAGCACGGCAGAATTCGCGTTCGGCTTTTCTCCCAACACACAAAATGTTAGTTTTCGGCCGCATTTGACGAAAGCGCTTCCTTCCGCAACCGCCAGTTCCTCGAGGACGGCGCGGGGAGGCGCGCCCGGCGTCCCAGCAGAGTGACGGCCGAATTGGCGGGCGCACCGCCGCGTGTGTGAGACGCACTGCTGCTCGTTGCACCCCCTGTCATTCGCTCGGCGCGTTCAGCCTTCGACACTAGCGGAGGACGCATCTTGTCCCTGGTGTTCAGCGGAGGGCCTGTGCGGGGTGTGGCAGTGTCGTGCTGGAGGGCCCACTGGTAGCGATGTGGGCTTCCTCGCCTCGCCTCGCCTCGCCTCGCCGCGCCTCACACCAGGTGTCTGCGTAGTTTGCAGTGCATTCGCACCATTCCTATCCCTGTCCCTGTCCCCGTCCCGACTTGTCCCGACTTTGCTCGACTGCCGCTCGCTGCCGCTCGGGTCGTGGTCCATATGACAGCGCAAGCACGAAAAACGTCTGCGGGACGAGACGAGACGAGACGAGACGAGACGACTAAGGAATAAATTCGTGGTTACAAATCAAATTTGGAACTCTACATTCCTACACAACAATAGGCGGTGACGTATTTCAGAAATCACCTGCCAATTCGTACTGTTTTGTCGTTTTCAAAGTCTTCTTGGCAAACTTGGTTAGCACATTCTCCCTCAAACTGAGTTAATTACTGCATTATCGTACCATTACAGTAGTTTAAACGGTTTAAGGAAGCACCTTTGTCACAACAGAAAGGTAGTTTGAAAATTGGGCTGGCGACATAACAAAAAAAAAAAAACAGGAAGGGAGCCAACAGCACCCGGGTTTCCCAGGCGGTCACCCATCCAAGTACTAGCAGGGCCCGATGATGCTTAACTTCGGTGATCGGACGAGAACCGGTGTATTCATCATGGTATGGCCGTTGGCGCTCATCTAATGTAGGAGCACGGCAGAATTCGCGTTCGGCTTTTCTCCCAACACACAAAATGTTAGTTTTCGGCCGCATTTGACGAAAGCGCTTCCTTCCGCAACCGCCAGTTCCTCGAGGACGGCGCGGGGAGGCGCGCCCGGCGTCCCAGCAGAGTGACGGCCGAATTGGCGGGCGCACCGCCGCGTGTGTGAGACGCACTGCTGCTCGTTGCACCCCCTGTCATTCGCTGGGCGCGTTCAGCCTTCGACACTAGCGGAGGACGCATCTTGTCCCTGGTGTTCAGCGGAGGGCCTGTGCGGGGTGTGGCAGTGTCGTGCTGGAGGGCCCACTGGTAGCGATGTGGGCTTCCACGCCTCGCCTCGCCTCGCCTCGCCTCGCCGCGCCTCACACCAGGTGTCTGCGTAGTTTGCAGTGCATTCGCACCATTCCTATCCCTGTCCCTGTCCCCGTCCCGACTTGTCCCGACTTTGCTCGACTGCCGCTCGCTGCCGCTCGGGTCGTGGTCCATATGACAGCGCAAGCACGAAAAACGTCTGCGGGACGAGACGAGACGAGACGAGACGAGACGACTAAGGAATAAATTCGTGGTTACAAATCAAATTTGGAACTCTACATTCCTACACAACAATAGGCGGTGACGTATTTCAGAAATCACCTGCCGATTCGTACTGTTTTGTCGTTTTCAAAGTCTTCTTGGCAAACTTGGTTAGCACATTCTCCCTCAAACTGAGTTAATTACTGCATTTTCGTACCATTACAGTAGTTTAAAAGGCTTAAGGAAGCATCTTTGTCCCAACAGAAACGTAGTTTGAAAATTGGGCTGGCAACATAACAAAAAAAAAAAACGGGAAGGGAGCCAACAGCACCCGGGTTGACCCAGGCGGTCACCCATCCAAGTACTAGCCGGGCATGATGATGCTTAACTTCGGTGGTCGGACGAGAACCGGTGTATTCATCATGGTATCGCCGTTGGCGCTCATCTAATGTAGGAGCACGGCAGAATTCGCGTTCGGCTTTTCTCCCAACACACAAAATGTTAGTTTTCGGCCGCATTTGACGAAAGCGCTTCCTTCCGCAACCGCCAGTTCCTCGAGGACGGCGCGGGGAGGCGCGCCCGGCGTCCCAGCAGAGTGACGGCCGAATTGGCGGGCGCACCGCCGCGTGTGTGAGACGCACTGCTGCTCGTTGCACCCCCTGTCATTCGCTGGGCGCGTTCAGCCTTCGACACTAGCGGAGGACGCATCTTGTCCCTGGTGTTCAGCGGAGGGCCTGTGCGGGGTGTGGCAGTGTCGTGCTGGAGGGCCCACTGGTAGCGATGTGGGCTTCCTCGCCTCGCCTCGCCTCGCCTCGCCGCGCCTCACACCAGGTGTCTGCGTAGTTTGCAGTGCATTCGCACCATTCCTATCCCTGTCCCTGTCCCCGTCCCGACTTGTCCCGACTTTGCTCGACTGCCGCTCGCTGCCGCTCGGGTCGTGGTCCATATGACAGCGCAAGCACGAAAAACGTCTGCGGGACGAGACGAGACGAGACGAGACGAGACGACTAAGGAATAAATTCGTGGTTACAAATCAAATTTGGAACTCTACATTCCTACACAACAATAGGCGGTGACGTATTTCAGAAATCACCTGCCAATTCGTACTGTTTTGTCGTTTTCAAAGTCTTCTTGGCAAACTTGGTTAGCACATTCTCCCTCAAACTGAGTTAATTACTGCATTATCGTACCATTACAGTAGTTTAAACGGTTTAAGGAAGCATCTTTGTCACAACAGAAAGGTAGTTTGAAAATTGGGCTGGCGACATAACAAAAAAAAAAAAACAGGAAGGGAGCCAACAGCACCCGGGTTTCCCAGGCGGTCACCCATCCAAGTACTAGCAGGGCCCGATGATGCTTAACTTCGGTGATCGGACGAGAACCGGTGTATTCATCATGGTATGGCCGTTGGCGCTCATCTAATGTAGGAGCACGGCAGAATTCGCGTTCGGCTTTTCTCCCAACACACAAAATGTTAGTTTTCGGCCGCATTTGACGAAAGCGCTTCCTTCCGCAACCGCCAGTTCCTCGAGGACGGCGCGGGGAGGCGCGCCCGGCGTCCCAGCAGAGTGACGGCCGAATTGGCGGGCGCACCGCCGCGTGTGTGAGACGCACTGCTGCTCGTTGCACCCCCTGTCATTCGCTGGGCGCGTTCAGCCTTCGACACTAGCGGAGGACGCATCTTGTCCCTGGTGTTCAGCGGAGGGCCTGTGCGGGGTGTGGCAGTGTCGTGCTGGAGGGCCCACTGGTAGCGATGTGGGCTTCCTCGCCTCGCCTCGCCTCGCCTCGCCGCGCCTCACACCAGGTGTCTGCGTAGTTTGCAGTGCATTCGCACCATTCCTATCCCTGTCCCTGTCCCCGTCCCGACTTGTCCCGACTTTGCTCGACTGCCGCTCGCTGCCGCTCGGGTCGTGGTCCATATGACAGCGCAAGCACGAAAAACGTCTGCGGGACGAGACGAGACGAGACGAGACGAGACGACTAAGGAATAAATTCGTGGTTACAAATCAAATTTGGAACTCTACATTCCTACACAACAATAGGCGGTGACGTATTTCAGAAATCACCTGCCGATTCGTACTGTTTTGTCGTTTTCAAAGTCTTCTTGGCAAACTTGGTTAGCACATTCTCCCTCAAACTGAGTTAATTACTGCATTTTCGTACCATTACAGTAGTTTAAAAGGCTTAAGGAAGCATCTTTGTCACAACAGAAACGTAGTTTGAAAATTGGGCTGGCAACATAACAAAAAAAAAAAAACGGGAAGGGAGCCAACAGCACCCGGGTTGACCCAGGCGGTCACCCATCCAAGTACTAGCCGGGCATGATGATGCTTAACTTCGGTGGTCGGACGAGAACCGGTGTATTCATCATGGTATCGCCGTTGGCGCTCATCTAATGTAGGAGCACGGCAGAATTCGCGTTCGGCTTTTCTCCCAACACACAAAATGTTAGTTTTCGGCCGCATTTGACGAAAGCGCTTCCTTCCGCAACCGCCAGTTCCTCGAGGACGGCGCGGGGAGGCGCGCCCGGCGTCCCAGCAGAGTGACGGCCGAATTGGCGGGCGCACCGCCGCGTGTGTGAGACGCACTGCTGCTCGTTGCACCCCCTGTCATTCGCTCGGCGCGTTCAGCCTTCGACACTAGCGGAGGACGCATCTTGTCCCTGGTGTTCAGCGGAGGGCCTGTGCGGGGTGTGGCAGTGTCGTGCTGGAGGGCCCACTGGTAGCGATGTGGGCTTCCTCGCCTCGCCTCGCCTCGCCTCGCCGCGCCTCACACCAGGTGTCTGCGTAGTTTGCAGTGCATTCGCACCATTCCTATCCCTGTCCCTGTCCCCGTCCCGACTTGTCCCGACTTTGCTCGACTGCCGCTCGCTGCCGCTCGGGTCGTGGTCCATATGACAGCGCAAGCACGAAAAACGTCTGCGGGACGAGACGAGACGAGACGAGACGAGACGACTAAGGAATAAATTCGTGGTTACAAATCAAATTTGGAACTCTACATTCCTACACAACAATAGGCGGTGACGTATTTCAGAAATCACCTGCCAATTCGTACTGTTTTGTCGTTTTCAAAGTCTTCTTGGCAAACTTGGTTAGCACATTCTCCCTCAAACTGAGTTAATTACTGCATTATCGTACCATTACAGTAGTTTAAACGGTTTAAGGAAGCATCTTTGTCACAACAGAAAGGTAGTTTGAAAATTGGGCTGGCGACATAACAAAAAAAAAAAACAGGAAGGGAGCCAACAGCACCCGGGTTTCCCAGGCGGTCACCCATCCAAGTACTAGCAGGGCCCGATGATGCTTAACTTCGGTGATCGGACGAGAACCGGTGTATTCATCATGGTATGGCCGTTGGCGCTCATCTAATGTAGGAGCACGGCAGAATTCGCGTTCGGCTTTTCTCCCAACACACAAAATGTTAGTTTTCGGCCGCATTTGACGAAAGCGCTTCCTTCCGCAACCGCCAGTTCCTCGAGGACGGCGCGGGGAGGCGCGCCCGGCGTCCCAGCAGAGTGACGGCCGAATTGGCGGGCGCACCGCCGCGTGTGTGAGACGCACTGCTGCTCGTTGCACCCCCTGTCATTCGCTGGGCGCGTTCAGCCTTCGACACTAGCGGAGGACGCATCTTGTCCCTGGTGTTCAGCGGAGGGCCTGTGCGGGGTGTGGCAGTGTCGTGCTGGAGGGCCCACTGGTAGCGATGTGGGCTTCCTCGCCTCGCCTCGCCTCGCCTCGCCGCGCCTCACACCAGGTGTCTGCGTAGTTTGCAGTGCATTCGCACCATTCCTATCCCTGTCCCTGTCCCCGTCCCGACTTGTCCCGACTTTGCTCGACTGCCGCTCGCTGCCGCTCGGGTCGTGGTCCATATGACAGCGCAAGCACGAAAAACGTCTGCGGGACGAGACGAGACGAGACGAGACGAGACGACTAAGGAATAAATTCGTGGTTACAAATCAAATTTGGAACTCTACATTCCTACACAACAATAGGCGGTGACGTATTTCAGAAATCACCTGCCAATTCGTACTGTTTTGTCGTTTTCAAAGTCTTCTTGGCAAACTTGGTTAGCACATTCTCCCTCAAACTGAGTTAATTACTGCATTATCGTACCATTACAGTAGTTTAAACGGTTTAAGGAAGCATCTTTGTCACAACAGAAAGGTAGTTTGAAAATTGGGCTGGCGACATAACAAAAAAAAAAAAACAGGAAGGGAGCCAACAGCACCCGGGTTTCCCAGGCGGTCACCCATCCAAGTACTAGCAGGGCCCGATGATGCTTAACTTCGGTGATCGGACGAGAACCGGTGTATTCATCATGGTATCGCCGTTGGCGCTCATCTAATGTAGGAGCACGGCAGAATTCGCGTTCGGCTTTTCTCCCAACACACAAAATGTTAGTTTTCGGCCGCATTTGACGAAAGCGCTTCCTTCCGCAACCGCCAGTTCCTCGAGGACGGCGCGGGGAGGCGCGCCCGGCGTCCCAGCAGAGTGACGGCCGAATTGGCGGGCGCACCGCCGCGTGTGTGAGACGCACTGCTGCTCGTTGCACCCCCTGTCATTCGCTGGGCGCGTTCAGCCTTCGACACTAGCGGAGGACGCATCTTGTCCCTGGTGTTCAGCGGAGGGCCTGTGCGGGGTGTGGCAGTGTCGTGCTGGAGGGCCCACTGGTAGCGATGTGGGCTTCCTCGCCTCGCCTCGCCTCGCCGCGCCGCGCCTCACACCAGGTGTCTGCGTAGTTTGCAGTGCATTCGCACCATTCCTATCCCTGTCCCTGTCCCCGTCCCGACTTGTCCCGACTTTGCTCGACTGCCGCTCGCTGCCGCTCGGGTCGTGGTCCATATGACAGCGCAAGCACGAAAAACGTCTGCGGGACGAGACGAGACGAGACGAGACGAGACGACTAAGGAATAAATTCGTGGTTACAAATCAAATTTGGAACTCTACATTCCTACACAACAATAGGCGGTGACGTATTTCAGAAATCACCTGCCAATTCGTACTGTTTTGTCGTTTTCAAAGTCTTCTTGGCAAACTTGGTTAGCACATTCTCCCTCAAACTGAGTTAATTACTGCATTATCGTACCATTACAGTAGTTTAAACGGTTTAAGGAAGCATCTTTGTCACAACAGAAAGGTAGTTTGAAAATTGGGCTGGCGACATAACAAAAAAAAAAAACAGGAAGGGAGCCAACAGCACCCGGGTTTCCCAGGCGGTCACCCATCCAAGTACTAGCAGGGCCCGATGATGCTTAACTTCGGTGATCGGACGAGAACCGGTGTATTCATCATGGTATCGCCGTTGGCGCTCATCTAATGTAGGAGCACGGCAGAATTCGCGTTCGGCTTTTCTCCCAACACACAAAATGTTAGTTTTCGGCCGCATTTGACGAAAGCGCTTCCTTCCGCAACCGCCAGTTCCTCGAGGACGGCGCGGGGAGGCGCGCCCGGCGTCCCAGCAGAGTGACGGCCGAATTGGCGGGCGCACCGCCGCGTGTGTGAGACGCACTGCTGCTCGTTGCACCCCCTGTCATTCGCTGGGCGCGTTCAGCCTTCGACACTAGCGGAGGACGCATCTTGTCCCTGGTGTTCAGCGGAGGGCCTGTGCGGGGTGTGGCAGTGTCGTGCTGGAGGGCCCACTGGTAGCGATGTGGGCTTCCTCGCCTCGCCTCGCCTCGCCTCGCCGCGCCTCACACCAGGTGTCTGCGTAGTTTGCAGTGCATTCGCACCATTCCTATCCCTGTCCCTGTCCCCGTCCCGACTTGTCCCGACTTTGCTCGACTGCCGCTCGCTGCCGCTCGGGTCGTGGTCCATATGACAGCGCAAGCACGAAAAACGTCTGCGGGACGAGACGAGACGAGACGAGACGAGACGACTAAGGAATAAATTCGTGGTTACAAATCAAATTTGGAACTCTACATTCCTACACAACAATAGGCGGTGACGTATTTCAGAAATCACCTGCCAATTCGTACTGTTTTGTCGTTTTCAAAGTCTTCTTGGCAAACTTGGTTAGCACATTCTCCCTCAAACTGAGTTAATTACTGCATTATCGTACCATTACAGTAGTTTAAACGGTTTAAGGAAGCATCTTTGTCACAACAGAAAGGTAGTTTGAAAATTGGGCTGGCGACATAACAAAAAAAAAAAAACAGGAAGGGAGCCAACAGCACCCGGGTTTCCCAGGCGGTCACCCATCCAAGTACTAGCAGGGCCCGATGATGCTTAACTTCGGTGATCGGACGAGAACCGGTGTATTCATCATGGTATCGCCGTTGGCGCTCATCTAATGTAGGAGCACGGCAGAATTCGCGTTCGGCTTTTCTCCCAACACACAAAATGTTAGTTTTCGGCCGCATTTGACGAAAGCGCTTCCTTCCGCAACCGCCAGTTCCTCGAGGACGGCGCGGGGAGGCGCGCCCGGCGTCCCAGCAGAGTGACGGCCGAATTGGCGGGCGCACCGCCGCGTGTGTGAGACGCACTGCTGCTCGTTGCACCCCCTGTCATTCGCTGGGCGCGTTCAGCCTTCGACACTAGCGGAGGACGCATCTTGTCCCTGGTGTTCAGCGGAGGGCCTGTGCGGGGTGTGGCAGTGTCGTGCTGGAGGGCCCACTGGTAGCGATGTGGGCTTCCTCGCCTCGCCTCGCCTCGCCGCGCCGCGCCTCACACCAGGTGTCTGCGTAGTTTGCAGTGCATTCGCACCATTCCTATCCCTGTCCCTGTCCCCGTCCCGACTTGTCCCGACTTTGCTCGACTGCCGCTCGCTGCCGCTCGGGTCGTGGTCCATATGACAGCGCAAGCACGAAAAACGTCTGCGGGACGAGACGAGACGAGACGAGACGAGACGACTAAGGAATAAATTCGTGGTTACAAATCAAATTTGGAACTCTACATTCCTACACAACAATAGGCGGTGACGTATTTCAGAAATCACCTGCCAATTCGTACTGTTTTGTCGTTTTCAAAGTCTTCTTGGCAAACTTGGTTAGCACATTCTCCCTCAAACTGAGTTAATTACTGCATTATCGTACCATTACAGTAGTTTAAACGGTTTAAGGAAGCATCTTTGTCACAACAGAAAGGTAGTTTGAAAATTGGGCTGGCGACATAACAAAAAAAAAAAACAGGAAGGGAGCCAACAGCACCCGGGTTTCCCAGGCGGTCACCCATCCAAGTACTAGCAGGGCCCGATGATGCTTAACTTCGGTGATCGGACGAGAACCGGTGTATTCATCATGGTATCGCCGTTGGCGCTCATCTAATGTAGGAGCACGGCAGAATTCGCGTTCGGCTTTTCTCCCAACACACAAAATGTTAGTTTTCGGCCGCATTTGACGAAAGCGCTTCCTTCCGCAACCGCCAGTTCCTCGAGGACGGCGCGGGGAGGCGCGCCCGGCGTCCCAGCAGAGTGACGGCCGAATTGGCGGGCGCACCGCCGCGTGTGTGAGACGCACTGCTGCTCGTTGCACCCCCTGTCATTCGCTGGGCGCGTTCAGCCTTCGACACTAGCGGAGGACGCATCTTGTCCCTGGTGTTCAGCGGAGGGCCTGTGCGGGGTGTGGCAGTGTCGTGCTGGAGGGCCCACTGGTAGCGATGTGGGCTTCCTCGCCTCGCCTCGCCTCGCCTCGCCGCGCCTCACACCAGGTGTCTGCGTAGTTTGCAGTGCATTCGCACCATTCCTATCCCTGTCCCTGTCCCCGTCCCGACTTGTCCCGACTTTGCTCGACTGCCGCTCGCTGCCGCTCGGGTCGTGGTCCATATGACAGCGCAAGCACGAAAAACGTCTGCGGGACGAGACGAGACGAGACGAGACGAGACGACTAAGGAATAAATTCGTGGTTACAAATCAAATTTGGAACTCTACATTCCTACACAACAATAGGCGGTGACGTATTTCAGAAATCACCTGCCAATTCGTACTGTTTTGTCGTTTTCAAAGTCTTCTTGGCAAACTTGGTTAGCACATTCTCCCTCAAACTGAGTTAATTACTGCATTATCGTACCATTACAGTAGTTTAAACGGTTTAAGGAAGCATCTTTGTCACAACAGAAAGGTAGTTTGAAAATTGGGCTGGCGACATAACAAAAAAAAAAAAACAGGAAGGGAGCCAACAGCACCCGGGTTTCCCAGGCGGTCACCCATCCAAGTACTAGCAGGGCCCGATGATGCTTAACTTCGGTGATCGGACGAGAACCGGTGTATTCATCATGGTATGGCCGTTGGCGCTCATCTAATGTAGGAGCACGGCAGAATTCGCGTTCGGCTTTTCTCCCAACACACAAAATGTTAGTTTTCGGCCGCATTTGACGAAAGCGCTTCCTTCCGCAACCGCCAGTTCCTCGAGGACGGCGCGGGGAGGCGCGCCCGGCGTCCCAGCAGAGTGACGGCCGAATTGGCGGGCGCACCGCCGCGTGTGTGAGACGCACTGCTGCTCGTTGCACCCCCTGTCATTCGCTGGGCGCGTTCAGCCTTCGACACTAGCGGAGGACGCATCTTGTCCCTGGTGTTCAGCGGAGGGCCTGTGCGGGGTGTGGCAGTGTCGTGCTGGAGGGCCCACTGGTAGCGATGTGGGCTTCCTCGCCTCGCCTCGCCTCGCCTCGCCGCGCCTCACACCAGGTGTCTGCGTAGTTTGCAGTGCATTCGCACCATTCCTATCCCTGTCCCTGTCCCCGTCCCGACTTGTCCCGACTTTGCTCGACTGCCGCTCGCTGCCGCTCGGGTCGTGGTCCATATGACAGCGCAAGCACGAAAAACGTCTGCGGGACGAGACGAGACGAGACGAGACGAGACGACTAAGGAATAAATTCGTGGTTACAAATCAAATTTGGAACTCTACATTCCTACACAACAATAGGCGGTGACGTATTTCAGAAATCACCTGCCAATTCGTACTGTTTTGTCGTTTTCAAAGTCTTCTTGGCAAACTTGGTTAGCACATTCTCCCTCAAACTGAGTTAATTACTGCATTATCGTACCATTACAGTAGTTTAAACGGTTTAAGGAAGCATCTTTGTCACAACAGAAAGGTAGTTTGAAAATTGGGCTGGCGACATAACAAAAAAAAAAAACAGGAAGGGAGCCAACAGCACCCGGGTTTCCCAGGCGGTCACCCATCCAAGTACTAGCAGGGCCCGATGATGCTTAACTTCGGTGATCGGACGAGAACCGGTGTATTCATCATGGTATCGCCGTTGGCGCTCATCTAATGTAGGAGCACGGCAGAATTCGCGTTCGGCTTTTCTCCCAACACACAAAATGTTAGTTTTCGGCCGCATTTGACGAAAGCGCTTCCTTCCGCAACCGCCAGTTCCTCGAGGACGGCGCGGGGAGGCGCGCCCGGCGTCCCAGCAGAGTGACGGCCGAATTGGCGGGCGCACCGCCGCGTGTGTGAGACGCACTGCTGCTCGTTGCACCCCCTGTCATTCGCTGGGCGCGTTCAGCCTTCGACACTAGCGGAGGACGCATCTTGTCCCTGGTGTTCAGCGGAGGGCCTGTGCGGGGTGTGGCAGTGTCGTGCTGGAGGGCCCACTGGTAGCGATGTGGGCTTCCTCGCCTCGCCTCGCCTCGCCTCGCCGCGCCTCACACCAGGTGTCTGCGTAGTTTGCAGTGCATTCGCACCATTCCTATCCCTGTCCCTGTCCCCGTCCCGACTTGTCCCGACTTTGCTCGACTGCCGCTCGCTGCCGCTCGGGTCGTGGTCCATATGACAGCGCAAGCACGAAAAACGTCTGCGGGACGAGACGAGACGAGACGACTAAGGAATAAATTCGTGGTTACAAATCAAATTTGGAACACTACATTCCTACACAACAATAGGCGGTGACGTATTTCAGAAATCACCTGCCGATTCGTACTGTTTTGTCGTTTTCAAAGTCTTCTTGGCAAACTTGGTTAGCACATTCTCCCTCAAACTGAGTTAATTACTGCATTTTCGTACCATTACAGTAGTTTAAAAGGCTTAAGGAAGCATCTTTGTCACAACAGAAACGTAGTTTGAAAATTGGGCTGGCAACATAACAAAAAAAAAAAAACGGGAAGGGAGCCAACAGCACCCGGGTTGACCCAGGCGGTCACCCATCCAAGTACTAGCCGGGCATGATGATGCTTAACTTCGGTGGTCGGACGAGAACCGGTGTATTCATCATGGTATCGCCGTTGGCGCTCATCTAATGTAGGAGCACGGCAGAATTCGCGTTCGGCTTTTCTCCCAACACACAAAATGTTAGTTTTCGGCCGCATTTGACGAAAGCGCTTCCTTCCGCAACCGCCAGTTCCTCGAGGACGGCGCGGGGAGGCGCGCCCGGCGTCCCAGCAGAGTGACGGCCGAATTGGCGGGCGCACCGCCGCGTGTGTGAGACGCACTGCTGCTCGTTGCACCCCCTGTCATTCGCTGGGCGCGTTCAGCCTTCGACACTAGCGGAGGACGCATCTTGTCCCTGGTGTTCAGCGGAGGGCCTGTGCGGGGTGTGGCAGTGTCGTGCTGGAGGGCCCACTGGTAGCGATGTGGGCTTCCTCGCCTCGCCTCGCCTCGCCTCGCCGCGCCTCACACCAGGTGTCTGCGTAGTTTGCAGTGCATTCGCACCATTCCTATCCCTGTCCCTGTCCCCGTCCCGACTTGTCCCGACTTTGCTCGACTGCCGCTCGCTGCCGCTCGGGTCGTGGTCCATATGACAGCGCAAGCACGAAAAACGTCTGCGGGACGAGACGAGACGAGACGAGACGAGACGACTAAGGAATAAATTCGTGGTTACAAATCAAATTTGGAACTCTACATTCCTACACAACAATAGGCGGTGACGTATTTCAGAAATCACCTGCCAATTCGTACTGTTTTGTCGTTTTCAAAGTCTTCTTGGCAAACTTGGTTAGCACATTCTCCCTCAAACTGAGTTAATTACTGCATTATCGTACCATTACAGTAGTTTAAACGGTTTAAGGAAGCATCTTTGTCACAACAGAAAGGTAGTTTGAAAATTGGGCTGGCGACATAACAAAAAAAAAAAAACAGGAAGGGAGCCAACAGCACCCGGGTTTCCCAGGCGGTCACCCATCCAAGTACTAGCAGGGCCCGATGATGCTTAACTTCGGTGATCGGACGAGAACCGGTGTATTCATCATGGTATGGCCGTTGGCGCTCATCTAATGTAGGAGCACGGCAGAATTCGCGTTCGGCTTTTCTCCCAACACACAAAATGTTAGTTTTCGGCCGCATTTGACGAAAGCGCTTCCTTCCGCAACCGCCAGTTCCTCGAGGACGGCGCGGGGAGGCGCGCCCGGCGTCCCAGCAGAGTGACGGCCGAATTGGCGGGCGCACCGCCGCGTGTGTGAGACGCACTGCTGCTCGTTGCACCCCCTGTCATTCGCTGGGCGCGTTCAGCCTTCGACACTAGCGGAGGACGCATCTTGTCCCTGGTGTTCAGCGGAGGGCCTGTGCGGGGTGTGGCAGTGTCGTGCTGGAGGGCCCACTGGTAGCGATGTGGGCTTCCTCGCCTCGCCTCGCCTCGCCGCGCCGCGCCTCACACCAGGTGTCTGCGTAGTTTGCAGTGCATTCGCACCATTCCTATCCCTGTCCCTGTCCCCGTCCCGACTTGTCCCGACTTTGCTCGACTGCCGCTCGCTGCCGCTCGGGTCGTGGTCCATATGACAGCGCAAGCACGAAAAACGTCTGCGGGACGAGACGAGACGAGACGAGACGAGACGACTAAGGAATAAATTCGTGGTTACAAATCAAATTTGGAACTCTACATTCCTACACAACAATAGGCGGTGACGTATTTCAGAAATCACCTGCCAATTCGTACTGTTTTGTCGTTTTCAAAGTCTTCTTGGCAAACTTGGTTAGCACATTCTCCCTCAAACTGAGTTAATTACTGCATTATCGTACCATTACAGTAGTTTAAACGGTTTAAGGAAGCATCTTTGTCACAACAGAAAGGTAGTTTGAAAATTGGGCTGGCGACATAACAAAAAAAAAAGACAGGAAGGGAGCCAACAGCACCCGGGTTTCCCAGGCGGTCACCCATCCAAGTACTAGCAGGGCCCGATGATGCTTAACTTCGGTGATCGGACGAGAACCGGTGTATTCATCATGGTATCGCCGTTGGCGCTCATCTAATGTAGGAGCACGGCAGAATTCGCGTTCGGCTTTTCTCCCAACACACAAAATGTTAGTTTTCGGCCGCATTTGACGAAAGCGCTTCCTTCCGCAACCGCCAGTTCCTCGAGGACGGCGCGGGGAGGCGCGCCCGGCGTCCCAGCAGAGTGACGGCCGAATTGGCGGGCGCACCGCCGCGTGTGTGAGACGCACTGCTGCTCGTTGCACCCCCTGTCATTCGCTGGGCGCGTTCAGCCTTCGACACTAGCGGAGGACGCATCTTGTCCCTGGTGTTCAGCGGAGGGCCTGTGCGGGGTGTGGCAGTGTCGTGCTGGAGGGCCCACTGGTAGCGATGTGGGCTTCCTCGCCTCGCCTCGCCTCGCCTCGCCGCGCCTCACACCAGGTGTCTGCGTAGTTTGCAGTGCATTCGCACCATTCCTATCCCTGTCCCTGTCCCCGTCCCGACTTGTCCCGACTTTGCTCGACTGCCGCTCGCTGCCGCTCGGGTCGTGGTCCATATGACAGCGCAAGCACGAAAAACGTCTGCGGGACGAGACGAGACGAGACGAGACGAGACGACTAAGGAATAAATTCGTGGTTACAAATCAAATTTGGAACTCTACATTCCTACACAACAATAGGCGGTGACGTATTTCAGAAATCACCTGCCAATTCGTACTGTTTTGTCGTTTTCAAAGTCTTCTTGGCAAACTTGGTTAGCACATTCTCCCTCAAACTGAGTTAATTACTGCATTATCGTACCATTACAGTAGTTTAAACGGTTTAAGGAAGCATCTTTGTCACAACAGAAAGGTAGTTTGAAAATTGGGCTGGCGACATAACAAAAAAAAAAAAACAGGAAGGGAGCCAACAGCACCCGGGTTTCCCAGGCGGTCACCCATCCAAGTACTAGCAGGGCCCGATGATGCTTAACTTCGGTGATCGGACGAGAACCGGTGTATTCATCATGGTATGGCCGTTGGCGCTCATCTAATGTAGGAGCACGGCAGAATTCGCGTTCGGCTTTTCTCCCAACACACAAAATGTTAGTTTTCGGCCGCATTTGACGAAAGCGCTTCCTTCCGCAACCGCCAGTTCCTCGAGGACGGCGCGGGGAGGCGCGCCCGGCGTCCCAGCAGAGTGACGGCCGAATTGGCGGGCGCACCGCCGCGTGTGTGAGACGCACTGCTGCTCGTTGCACCCCCTGTCATTCGCTGGGCGCGTTCAGCCTTCGACACTAGCGGAGGACGCATCTTGTCCCTGGTGTTCAGCGGAGGGCCTGTGCGGGGTGTGGCAGTGTCGTGCTGGAGGGCCCACTGGTAGCGATGTGGGCTTCCTCGCCTCGCCTCGCCTCGCCTCGCCGCGCCGCGCCTCACACCAGGTGTCTGCGTAGTTTGCAGTGCATTCGCACCATTCCTATCCCTGTCCCTGTCCCCGTCCCGACTTGTCCCGACTTTGCTCGACTGCCGCTCGCTGCCGCTCGGGTCGTGGTCCATATGACAGCGCAAGCACGAAAAACGTCTGCGGGACGAGACGAGACGAGACGAGACGAGACGACTAAGGAATAAATTCGTGGTTACAAATCAAATTTGGAACTCTACATTCCTACACAACAATAGGCGGTGACGTATTTCAGAAATCACCTGCCAATTCGTACTGTTTTGTCGTTTTCAAAGTCTTCTTGGCAAACTTGGTTAGCACATTCTCCCTCAAACTGAGTTAATTACTGCATTATCGTACCATTACAGTAGTTTAAACGGTTTAAGGAAGCATCTTTGTCACAACAGAAAGGTAGTTTGAAAATTGGGCTGGCGACATAACAAAAAAAAAAAACAGGAAGGGAGCCAACAGCACCCGGGTTTCCCAGGCGGTCACCCATCCAAGTACTAGCAGGGCCCGATGATGCTTAACTTCGGTGATCGGACGAGAACCGGTGTATTCATCATGGTATCGCCGTTGGCGCTCATCTAATGTAGGAGCACGGCAGAATTCGCGTTCGGCTTTTCTCCCAACACACAAAATGTTAGTTTTCGGCCGCATTTGACGAAAGCGCTTCCTTCCGCAACCGCCAGTTCCTCGAGGACGGCGCGGGGAGGCGCGCCCGGCGTCCCAGCAGAGTGACGGCCGAATTGGCGGGCGCACCGCCGCGTGTGTGAGACGCACTGCTGCTCGTTGCACCCCCTGTCATTCGCTGGGCGCGTTCAGCCTTCGACACTAGCGGAGGACGCATCTTGTCCCTGGTGTTCAGCGGAGGGCCTGTGCGGGGTGTGGCAGTGTCGTGCTGGAGGGCCCACTGGTAGCGATGTGGGCTTCCTCGCCTCGCCTCGCCTCGCCTCGCCGCGCCTCACACCAGGTGTCTGCGTAGTTTGCAGTGCATTCGCACCATTCCTATCCCTGTCCCTGTCCCCGTCCCGACTTGTCCCGACTTTGCTCGACTGCCGCTCGCTGCCGCTCGGGTCGTGGTCCATATGACAGCGCAAGCACGAAAAACGTCTGCGGGACGAGACGAGACGAGACGACTAAGGAATAAATTCGTGGTTACAAATCAAATTTGGAACACTACATTCCTACACAACAATAGGCGGTGACGTATTTCAGAAATCACCTGCCGATTCGTACTGTTTTGTCGTTTTCAAAGTCTTCTTGGCAAACTTGGTTAGCACATTCTCCCTCAAACTGAGTTAATTACTGCATTTTCGTACCATTACAGTAGTTTAAAAGGCTTAAGGAAGCATCTTTGTCACAACAGAAACGTAGTTTGAAAATTGGGCTGGCAACATAACAAAAAAAAAAAAACGGGAAGGGAGCCAACAGCACCCGGGTTGACCCAGGCGGTCACCCATCCAAGTACTAGCCGGGCATGATGATGCTTAACTTCGGTGGTCGGACGAGAACCGGTGTATTCATCATGGTATCGCCGTTGGCGCTCATCTAATGTAGGAGCACGGCAGAATTCGCGTTCGGCTTTTCTCCCAACACACAAAATGTTAGTTTTCGGCCGCATTTGACGAAAGCGCTTCCTTCCGCAACCGCCAGTTCCTCGAGGACGGCGCGGGGAGGCGCGCCCGGCGTCCCAGCAGAGTGACGGCCGAATTGGCGGGCGCACCGCCGCGTGTGTGAGACGCACTGCTGCTCGTTGCACCCCCTGTCATTCGCTGGGCGCGTTCAGCCTTCGACACTAGCGGAGGACGCATCTTGTCCCTGGTGTTCAGCGGAGGGCCTGTGCGGGGTGTGGCAGTGTCGTGCTGGAGGGCCCACTGGTAGCGATGTGGGCTTCCTCGCCTCGCCTCGCCTCGCCTCGCCGCGCCTCACACCAGGTGTCTGCGTAGTTTGCAGTGCATTCGCACCATTCCTATCCCTGTCCCTGTCCCCGTCCCGACTTGTCCCGACTTTGCTCGACTGCCGCTCGCTGCCGCTCGGGTCGTGGTCCATATGACAGCGCAAGCACGAAAAACGTCTGCGGGACGAGACGAGACGAGACGAGACGAGACGACTAAGGAATAAATTCGTGGTTACAAATCAAATTTGGAACTCTACATTCCTACACAACAATAGGCGGTGACGTATTTCAGAAATCACCTGCCAATTCGTACTGTTTTGTCGTTTTCAAAGTCTTCTTGGCAAACTTGGTTAGCACATTCTCCCTCAAACTGAGTTAATTACTGCATTATCGTACCATTACAGTAGTTTAAACGGTTTAAGGAAGCATCTTTGTCACAACAGAAAGGTAGTTTGAAAATTGGGCTGGCGACATAACAAAAAAAAAAAAACAGGAAGGGAGCCAACAGCACCCGGGTTTCCCAGGCGGTCACCCATCCAAGTACTAGCAGGGCCCGATGATGCTTAACTTCGGTGATCGGACGAGAACCGGTGTATTCATCATGGTATGGCCGTTGGCGCTCATCTAATGTAGGAGCACGGCAGAATTCGCGTTCGGCTTTTCTCCCAACACACAAAATGTTAGTTTTCGGCCGCATTTGACGAAAGCGCTTCCTTCCGCAACCGCCAGTTCCTCGAGGACGGCGCGGGGAGGCGCGCCCGGCGTCCCAGCAGAGTGACGGCCGAATTGGCGGGCGCACCGCCGCGTGTGTGAGACGCACTGCTGCTCGTTGCACCCCCTGTCATTCGCTGGGCGCGTTCAGCCTTCGACACTAGCGGAGGACGCATCTTGTCCCTGGTGTTCAGCGGAGGGCCTGTGCGGGGTGTGGCAGTGTCGTGCTGGAGGGCCCACTGGTAGCGATGTGGGCTTCCTCGCCTCGCCTCGCCTCGCCGCGCCGCGCCTCACACCAGGTGTCTGCGTAGTTTGCAGTGCATTCGCACCATTCCTATCCCTGTCCCTGTCCCCGTCCCGACTTGTCCCGACTTTGCTCGACTGCCGCTCGCTGCCGCTCGGGTCGTGGTCCATATGACAGCGCAAGCACGAAAAACGTCTGCGGGACGAGACGAGACGAGACGAGACGAGACGACTAAGGAATAAATTCGTGGTTACAAATCAAATTTGGAACTCTACATTCCTACACAACAATAGGCGGTGACGTATTTCAGAAATCACCTGCCAATTCGTACTGTTTTGTCGTTTTCAAAGTCTTCTTGGCAAACTTGGTTAGCACATTCTCCCTCAAACTGAGTTAATTACTGCATTATCGTACCATTACAGTAGTTTAAACGGTTTAAGGAAGCATCTTTGTCACAACAGAAAGGTAGTTTGAAAATTGGGCTGGCGACATAACAAAAAAAAAAAACAGGAAGGGAGCCAACAGCACCCGGGTTTCCCAGGCGGTCACCCATCCAAGTACTAGCAGGGCCCGATGATGCTTAACTTCGGTGATCGGACGAGAACCGGTGTATTCATCATGGTATCGCCGTTGGCGCTCATCTAATGTAGGAGCACGGCAGAATTCGCGTTCGGCTTTTCTCCCAACACACAAAATGTTAGTTTTCGGCCGCATTTGACGAAAGCGCTTCCTTCCGCAACCGCCAGTTCCTCGAGGACGGCGCGGGGAGGCGCGCCCGGCGTCCCAGCAGAGTGACGGCCGAATTGGCGGGCGCACCGCCGCGTGTGTGAGACGCACTGCTGCTCGTTGCACCCCCTGTCATTCGCTGGGCGCGTTCAGCCTTCGACACTAGCGGAGGACGCATCTTGTCCCTGGTGTTCAGCGGAGGGCCTGTGCGGGGTGTGGCAGTGTCGTGCTGGAGGGCCCACTGGTAGCGATGTGGGCTTCCTCGCCTCGCCTCGCCTCGCCTCGCCGCGCCTCACACCAGGTGTCTGCGTAGTTTGCAGTGCATTCGCACCATTCCTATCCCTGTCCCTGTCCCCGTCCCGACTTGTCCCGACTTTGCTCGACTGCCGCTCGCTGCCGCTCGGGTCGTGGTCCATATGACAGCGCAAGCACGAAAAACGTCTGCGGGACGAGACGAGACGAGACGAGACGAGACGACTAAGGAATAAATTCGTGGTTACAAATCAAATTTGGAACTCTACATTCCTACACAACAATAGGCGGTGACGTATTTCAGAAATCACCTGCCAATTCGTACTGTTTTGTCGTTTTCAAAGTCTTCTTGGCAAACTTGGTTAGCACATTCTCCCTCAAACTGAGTTAATTACTGCATTATCGTACCATTACAGTAGTTTAAACGGTTTAAGGAAGCATCTTTGTCACAACAGAAAGGTAGTTTGAAAATTGGGCTGGCGACATAACAAAAAAAAAAAAACAGGAAGGGAGCCAACAGCACCCGGGTTTCCCAGGCGGTCACCCATCCAAGTACTAGCAGGGCCCGATGATGCTTAACTTCGGTGATCGGACGAGAACCGGTGTATTCATCATGGTATGGCCGTTGGCGCTCATCTAATGTAGGAGCACGGCAGAATTCGCGTTCGGCTTTTCTCCCAACACACAAAATGTTAGTTTTCGGCCGCATTTGACGAAAGCGCTTCCTTCCGCAACCGCCAGTTCCTCGAGGACGGCGCGGGGAGGCGCGCCCGGCGTCCCAGCAGAGTGACGGCCGAATTGGCGGGCGCACCGCCGCGTGTGTGAGACGCACTGCTGCTCGTTGCACCCCCTGTCATTCGCTGGGCGCGTTCAGCCTTCGACACTAGCGGAGGACGCATCTTGTCCCTGGTGTTCAGCGGAGGGCCTGTGCGGGGTGTGGCAGTGTCGTGCTGGAGGGCCCACTGGTAGCGATGTGGGCTTCCTCGCCTCGCCTCGCCTCGCCTCGCCGCGCCTCACACCAGGTGTCTGCGTAGTTTGCAGTGCATTCGCACCATTCCTATCCCTGTCCCTGTCCCCGTCCCGACTTGTCCCGACTTTGCTCGACTGCCGCTCGCTGCCGCTCGGGTCGTGGTCCATATGACAGCGCAAGCACGAAAAACGTCTGCGGGACGAGACGAGACGAGACGAGACGAGACGACTAAGGAATAAATTCGTGGTTACAAATCAAATTTGGAACTCTACATTCCTACACAACAATAGGCGGTGACGTATTTCAGAAATCACCTGCCAATTCGTACTGTTTTGTCGTTTTCAAAGTCTTCTTGGCAAACTTGGTTAGCACATTCTCCCTCAAACTGAGTTAATTACTGCATTATCGTACCATTACAGTAGTTTAAACGGTTTAAGGAAGCATCTTTGTCACAACAGAAAGGTAGTTTGAAAATTGGGCTGGCGACATAACAAAAAAAAAAAACAGGAAGGGAGCCAACAGCACCCGGGTTTCCCAGGCGGTCACCCATCCAAGTACTAGCAGGGCCCGATGATGCTTAACTTCGGTGATCGGACGAGAACCGGTGTATTCATCATGGTATCGCCGTTGGCGCTCATCTAATGTAGGAGCACGGCAGAATTCGCGTTCGGCTTTTCTCCCAACACACAAAATGTTAGTTTTCGGCCGCATTTGACGAAAGCGCTTCCTTCCGCAACCGCCAGTTCCTCGAGGACGGCGCGGGGAGGCGCGCCCGGCGTCCCAGCAGAGTGACGGCCGAATTGGCGGGCGCACCGCCGCGTGTGTGAGACGCACTGCTGCTCGTTGCACCCCCTGTCATTCGCTGGGCGCGTTCAGCCTTCGACACTAGCGGAGGACGCATCTTGTCCCTGGTGTTCAGCGGAGGGCCTGTGCGGGGTGTGGCAGTGTCGTGCTGGAGGGCCCACTGGTAGCGATGTGGGCTTCCTCGCCTCGCCTCGCCTCGCCTCGCCGCGCCTCACACCAGGTGTCTGCGTAGTTTGCAGTGCATTCGCACCATTCCTATCCCTGTCCCTGTCCCCGTCCCGACTTGTCCCGACTTTGCTCGACTGCCGCTCGCTGCCGCTCGGGTCGTGGTCCATATGACAGCGCAAGCACGAAAAACGTCTGCGGGACGAGACGAGACGAGACGACTAAGGAATAAATTCGTGGTTACAAATCAAATTTGGAACACTACATTCCTACACAACAATAGGCGGTGACGTATTTCAGAAATCACCTGCCGATTCGTACTGTTTTGTCGTTTTCAAAGTCTTCTTGGCAAACTTGGTTAGCACATTCTCCCTCAAACTGAGTTAATTACTGCATTTTCGTACCATTACAGTAGTTTAAAAGGCTTAAGGAAGCATCTTTGTCACAACAGAAACGTAGTTTGAAAATTGGGCTGGCAACATAACAAAAAAAAAAAAACGGGAAGGGAGCCAACAGCACCCGGGTTGACCCAGGCGGTCACCCATCCAAGTACTAGCCGGGCATGATGATGCTTAACTTCGGTGGTCGGACGAGAACCGGTGTATTCATCATGGTATCGCCGTTGGCGCTCATCTAATGTAGGAGCACGGCAGAATTCGCGTTCGGCTTTTCTCCCAACACACAAAATGTTAGTTTTCGGCCGCATTTGACGAAAGCGCTTCCTTCCGCAACCGCCAGTTCCTCGAGGACGGCGCGGGGAGGCGCGCCCGGCGTCCCAGCAGAGTGACGGCCGAATTGGCGGGCGCACCGCCGCGTGTGTGAGACGCACTGCTGCTCGTTGCACCCCCTGTCATTCGCTGGGCGCGTTCAGCCTTCGACACTAGCGGAGGACGCATCTTGTCCCTGGTGTTCAGCGGAGGGCCTGTGCGGGGTGTGGCAGTGTCGTGCTGGAGGGCCCACTGGTAGCGATGTGGGCTTCCTCGCCTCGCCTCGCCTCGCCTCGCCGCGCCTCACACCAGGTGTCTGCGTAGTTTGCAGTGCATTCGCACCATTCCTATCCCTGTCCCTGTCCCCGTCCCGACTTGTCCCGACTTTGCTCGACTGCCGCTCGCTGCCGCTCGGGTCGTGGTCCATATGACAGCGCAAGCACGAAAAACGTCTGCGGGACGAGACGAGACGAGACGAGACGAGACGACTAAGGAATAAATTCGTGGTTACAAATCAAATTTGGAACTCTACATTCCTACACAACAATAGGCGGTGACGTATTTCAGAAATCACCTGCCAATTCGTACTGTTTTGTCGTTTTCAAAGTCTTCTTGGCAAACTTGGTTAGCACATTCTCCCTCAAACTGAGTTAATTACTGCATTATCGTACCATTACAGTAGTTTAAACGGTTTAAGGAAGCATCTTTGTCACAACAGAAAGGTAGTTTGAAAATTGGGCTGGCGACATAACAAAAAAAAAAAAACAGGAAGGGAGCCAACAGCACCCGGGTTTCCCAGGCGGTCACCCATCCAAGTACTAGCAGGGCCCGATGATGCTTAACTTCGGTGATCGGACGAGAACCGGTGTATTCATCATGGTATGGCCGTTGGCGCTCATCTAATGTAGGAGCACGGCAGAATTCGCGTTCGGCTTTTCTCCCAACACACAAAATGTTAGTTTTCGGCCGCATTTGACGAAAGCGCTTCCTTCCGCAACCGCCAGTTCCTCGAGGACGGCGCGGGGAGGCGCGCCCGGCGTCCCAGCAGAGTGACGGCCGAATTGGCGGGCGCACCGCCGCGTGTGTGAGACGCACTGCTGCTCGTTGCACCCCCTGTCATTCGCTGGGCGCGTTCAGCCTTCGACACTAGCGGAGGACGCATCTTGTCCCTGGTGTTCAGCGGAGGGCCTGTGCGGGGTGTGGCAGTGTCGTGCTGGAGGGCCCACTGGTAGCGATGTGGGCTTCCTCGCCTCGCCTCGCCTCGCCGCGCCGCGCCTCACACCAGGTGTCTGCGTAGTTTGCAGTGCATTCGCACCATTCCTATCCCTGTCCCTGTCCCCGTCCCGACTTGTCCCGACTTTGCTCGACTGCCGCTCGCTGCCGCTCGGGTCGTGGTCCATATGACAGCGCAAGCACGAAAAACGTCTGCGGGACGAGACGAGACGAGACGAGACGAGACGACTAAGGAATAAATTCGTGGTTACAAATCAAATTTGGAACTCTACATTCCTACACAACAATAGGCGGTGACGTATTTCAGAAATCACCTGCCAATTCGTACTGTTTTGTCGTTTTCAAAGTCTTCTTGGCAAACTTGGTTAGCACATTCTCCCTCAAACTGAGTTAATTACTGCATTATCGTACCATTACAGTAGTTTAAACGGTTTAAGGAAGCATCTTTGTCACAACAGAAAGGTAGTTTGAAAATTGGGCTGGCGACATAACAAAAAAAAAAAACAGGAAGGGAGCCAACAGCACCCGGGTTTCCCAGGCGGTCACCCATCCAAGTACTAGCAGGGCCCGATGATGCTTAACTTCGGTGATCGGACGAGAACCGGTGTATTCATCATGGTATCGCCGTTGGCGCTCATCTAATGTAGGAGCACGGCAGAATTCGCGTTCGGCTTTTCTCCCAACACACAAAATGTTAGTTTTCGGCCGCATTTGACGAAAGCGCTTCCTTCCGCAACCGCCAGTTCCTCGAGGACGGCGCGGGGAGGCGCGCCCGGCGTCCCAGCAGAGTGACGGCCGAATTGGCGGGCGCACCGCCGCGTGTGTGAGACGCACTGCTGCTCGTTGCACCCCCTGTCATTCGCTGGGCGCGTTCAGCCTTCGACACTAGCGGAGGACGCATCTTGTCCCTGGTGTTCAGCGGAGGGCCTGTGCGGGGTGTGGCAGTGTCGTGCTGGAGGGCCCACTGGTAGCGATGTGGGCTTCCTCGCCTCGCCTCGCCTCGCCTCGCCGCGCCTCACACCAGGTGTCTGCGTAGTTTGCAGTGCATTCGCACCATTCCTATCCCTGTCCCTGTCCCCGTCCCGACTTGTCCCGACTTTGCTCGACTGCCGCTCGCTGCCGCTCGGGTCGTGGTCCATATGACAGCGCAAGCACGAAAAACGTCTGCGGGACGAGACGAGACGAGACGAGACGAGACGACTAAGGAATAAATTCGTGGTTACAAATCAAATTTGGAACTCTACATTCCTACACAACAATAGGCGGTGACGTATTTCAGAAATCACCTGCCAATTCGTACTGTTTTGTCGTTTTCAAAGTCTTCTTGGCAAACTTGGTTAGCACATTCTCCCTCAAACTGAGTTAATTACTGCATTATCGTACCATTACAGTAGTTTAAACGGTTTAAGGAAGCATCTTTGTCACAACAGAAAGGTAGTTTGAAAATTGGGCTGGCGACATAACAAAAAAAAAAAAACAGGAAGGGAGCCAACAGCACCCGGGTTTCCCAGGCGGTCACCCATCCAAGTACTAGCAGGGCCCGATGATGCTTAACTTCGGTGATCGGACGAGAACCGGTGTATTCATCATGGTATGGCCGTTGGCGCTCATCTAATGTAGGAGCACGGCAGAATTCGCGTTCGGCTTTTCTCCCAACACACAAAATGTTAGTTTTCGGCCGCATTTGACGAAAGCGCTTCCTTCCGCAACCGCCAGTTCCTCGAGGACGGCGCGGGGAGGCGCGCCCGGCGTCCCAGCAGAGTGACGGCCGAATTGGCGGGCGCACCGCCGCGTGTGTGAGACGCACTGCTGCTCGTTGCACCCCCTGTCATTCGCTGGGCGCGTTCAGCCTTCGACACTAGCGGAGGACGCATCTTGTCCTGGGCGCGTTCAGCCTTCGACACTAGCGGAGGACGCATCTTGTCCCTGGTGTTCAGCGGAGGGCCTGTGCGGGGTGTGGCAGTGTCGTGCTGGAGGGCCCACTGGTAGCGATGTGGGCTTCCTCGCCTCGCCTCGCCTCGCCTCGCCGCGCCTCACACCAGGTGTCTGCGTAGTTTGCAGTGCATTCGCACCATTCCTATCCCTGTCCCTGTCCCCGTCCCGACTTGTCCCGACTTTGCTCGACTGCCGCTCGCTGCCGCTCGGGTCGTGGTCCATATGACAGCGCAAGCACGAAAAACGTCTGCGGGACGAGACGAGACGAGACGAGACGAGACGACTAAGGAATAAATTCGTGGTTACAAATCAAATTTGGAACTCTACATTCCTACACAACAATAGGCGGTGACGTATTTCAGAAATCACCTGCCAATTCGTACTGTTTTGTCGTTTTCAAAGTCTTCTTGGCAAACTTGGTTAGCACATTCTCCCTCAAACTGAGTTAATTACTGCATTATCGTACCATTACAGTAGTTTAAACGGTTTAAGGAAGCATCTTTGTCACAACAGAAAGGTAGTTTGAAAATTGGGCTGGCGACATAACAAAAAAAAAAAAACAGGAAGGGAGCCAACAGCACCCGGGTTTCCCAGGCGGTCACCCATCCAAGTACTAGCAGGGCCCGATGATGCTTAACTTCGGTGATCGGACGAGAACCGGTGTATTCATCATGGTATGGCCGTTGGCGCTCATCTAATGTAGGAGCACGGCAGAATTCGCGTTCGGCTTTTCTCCCAACACACAAAATGTTAGTTTTCGGCCGCATTTGACGAAAGCGCTTCCTTCCGCAACCGCCAGTTCCTCGAGGACGGCGCGGGGAGGCGCGCCCGGCGTCCCAGCAGAGTGACGGCCGAATTGGCGGGCGCACCGCCGCGTGTGTGAGACGCACTGCTGCTCGTTGCACCCCCTGTCATTCGCTGGGCGCGTTCAGCCTTCGACACTAGCGGAGGACGCATCTTGTCCCTGGTGTTCAGCGGAGGGCCTGTGCGGGGTGTGGCAGTGTCGTGCTGGAGGGCCCACTGGTAGCGATGTGGGCTTCCTCGCCTCGCCTCGCCTCGCCTCGCCGCGCCTCACACCAGGTGTCTGCGTAGTTTGCAGTGCATTCGCACCATTCCTATCCCTGTCCCTGTCCCCGTCCCGACTTGTCCCGACTTTGCTCGACTGCCGCTCGCTGCCGCTCGGGTCGTGGTCCATATGACAGCGCAAGCACGAAAAACGTCTGCGGGACGAGACGAGACGAGACGAGACGAGACGACTAAGGAATAAATTCGTGGTTACAAATCAAATTTGGAACTCTACATTCCTACACAACAATAGGCGGTGACGTATTTCAGAAATCACCTGCCAATTCGTACTGTTTTGTCGTTTTCAAAGTCTTCTTGGCAAACTTGGTTAGCACATTCTCCCTCAAACTGAGTTAATTACTGCATTATCGTACCATTACAGTAGTTTAAACGGTTTAAGGAAGCATCTTTGTCACAACAGAAAGGTAGTTTGAAAATTGGGCTGGCGACATAACAAAAAAAAAAAAACAGGAAGGGAGCCAACAGCACCCGGGTTTCCCAGGCGGTCACCCATCCAAGTACTAGCAGGGCCCGATGATGCTTAACTTCGGTGATCGGACGAGAACCGGTGTATTCATCATGGTATCGCCGTTGGCGCTCATCTAATGTAGGAGCACGGCAGAATTCGCGTTCGGCTTTTCTCCCAACACACAAAATGTTAGTTTTCGGCCGCATTTGACGAAAGCGCTTCCTTCCGCAACCGCCAGTTCCTCGAGGACGGCGCGGGGAGGCGCGCCCGGCGTCCCAGCAGAGTGACGGCCGAATTGGCGGGCGCACCGCCGCGTGTGTGAGACGCACTGCTGCTCGTTGCACCCCCTGTCATTCGCTGGGCGCGTTCAGCCTTCGACACTAGCGGAGGACGCATCTTGTCCCTGGTGTTCAGCGGAGGGCCTGTGCGGGGTGTGGCAGTGTCGTGCTGGAGGGCCCACTGGTAGCGATGTGGGCTTCCTCGCCTCGCCTCGCCTCGCCTCGCCGCGCCTCACACCAGGTGTCTGCGTAGTTTGCAGTGCATTCGCACCATTCCTATCCCTGTCCCTGTCCCCGTCCCGACTTGTCCCGACTTTGCTCGACTGCCGCTCGCTGCCGCTCGGGTCGTGGTCCATATGACAGCGCAAGCACGAAAAACGTCTGCGGGACGAGACGAGACGAGACGAGACGAGACGACTAAGGAATAAATTCGTGGTTACAAATCAAATTTGGAACTCTACATTCCTACACAACAATAGGCGGTGACGTATTTCAGAAATCACCTGCCAATTCGTACTGTTTTGTCGTTTTCAAAGTCTTCTTGGCAAACTTGGTTAGCACATTCTCCCTCAAACTGAGTTAATTACTGCATTATCGTACCATTACAGTAGTTTAAACGGTTTAAGGAAGCATCTTTGTCACAACAGAAAGGTAGTTTGAAAATTGGGCTGGCGACATAACAAAAAAAAAAAAACAGGAAGGGAGCCAACAGCACCCGGGTTTCCCAGGCGGTCACCCATCCAAGTACTAGCAGGGCCCGATGATGCTTAACTTCGGTGATCGGACGAGAACCGGTGTATTCATCATGGTATCGCCGTTGGCGCTCATCTAATGTAGGAGCACGGCAGAATTCGCGTTCGGCTTTTCTCCCAACACACAAAATGTTAGTTTTCGGCCGCATTTGACGAAAGCGCTTCCTTCCGCAACCGCCAGTTCCTCGAGGACGGCGCGGGGAGGCGCGCCCGGCGTCCCAGCAGAGTGACGGCCGAATTGGCGGGCGCACCGCCGCGTGTGTGAGACGCACTGCTGCTCGTTGCACCCCCTGTCATTCGCTGGGCGCGTTCAGCCTTCGACACTAGCGGAGGACGCATCTTGTCCCTGGTGTTCAGCGGAGGGCCTGTGCGGGGTGTGGCAGTGTCGTGCTGGAGGGCCCACTGGTAGCGATGTGGGCTTCCTCGCCTCGCCTCGCCTCGCCTCGCCGCGCCTCACACCAGGTGTCTGCGTAGTTTGCAGTGCATTCGCACCATTCCTATCCCTGTCCCTGTCCCCGTCCCGACTTGTCCCGACTTTGCTCGACTGCCGCTCGCTGCCGCTCGGGTCGTGGTCCATATGACAGCGCAAGCACGAAAAACGTCTGCGGGACGAGACGAGACGAGACGACTAAGGAATAAATTCGTGGTTACAAATCAAATTTGGAACTCTACATTCCTACACAACAATAGGCGGTGACGTATTTCAGAAATCACCTGCCGATTCGTACTGTTTTGTCGTTTTCAAAGTCTTCTTGGCAAACTTGGTTAGCACATTCTCCCTCAAACTGAGTTAATTACTGCATTTTCGTACCATTACAGTAGTTTAAAAGGCTTAAGGAAGCATCTTTGTCACAACAGAAACGTAGTTTGAAAATTGGGCTGGCAACATAACAAAAAAAAAAAAACGGGAAGGGAGCCAACAGCACCCGGGTTGACCCAGGCGGTCACCCATCCAAGTACTAGCCGGGCATGATGATGCTTAACTTCGGTGGTCGGACGAGAACCGGTGTATTCATCATGGTATCGCCGTTGGCGCTCATCTAATGTAGGAGCACGGCAGAATTCGCGTTCGGCTTTTCTCCCAACACACAAAATGTTAGTTTTCGGCCGCATTTGACGAAAGCGCTTCCTTCCGCAACCGCCAGTTCCTCGAGGACGGCGCGGGGAGGCGCGCCCGGCGTCCCAGCAGAGTGACGGCCGAATTGGCGGGCGCACCGCCGCGTGTGTGAGACGCACTGCTGCTCGTTGCACCCCCTGTCATTCGCTGGGCGCGTTCAGCCTTCGACACTAGCGGAGGACGCATCTTGTCCCTGGTGTTCAGCGGAGGGCCTGTGCGGGGTGTGGCAGTGTCGTGCTGGAGGGCCCACTGGTAGCGATGTGGGCTTCCTCGCCTCGCCTCGCCTCGCCTCGCCGCGCCTCACACCAGGTGTCTGCGTAGTTTGCAGTGCATTCGCACCATTCCTATCCCTGTCCCTGTCCCCGTCCCGACTTGTCCCGACTTTGCTCGACTGCCGCTCGCTGCCGCTCGGGTCGTGGTCCATATGACAGCGCAAGCACGAAAAACGTCTGCGGGACGAGACGAGACGAGACGAGACGAGACGACTAAGGAATAAATTCGTGGTTACAAATCAAATTTGGAACTCTACATTCCTACACAACAATAGGCGGTGACGTATTTCAGAAATCACCTGCCAATTCGTACTGTTTTGTCGTTTTCAAAGTCTTCTTGGCAAACTTGGTTAGCACATTGTCCCTCAAACTGAGTTAATTACTGCATTATCGTACCATTACAGTAGTTTAAACGGTTTAAGGAAGCATCTTTGTCACAACAGAAAGGTAGTTTGAAAATTGGGCTGGCGACATAACAAAAAAAAAAAAACAGGAAGGGAGCCAACAGCACCCGGGTTTCCCAGGCGGTCACCCATCCAAGTACTAGCAGGGCCCGATGATGCTTAACTTCGGTGATCGGACGAGAACCGGTGTATTCATCATGGTATGGCCGTTGGCGCTCATCTAATGTAGGAGCACGGCAGAATTCGCGTTCGGCTTTTCTCCCAACACACAAAATGTTAGTTTTCGGCCGCATTTGACGAAAGCGCTTCCTTCCGCAACCGCCAGTTCCTCGAGGACGGCGCGGGGAGGCGCGCCCGGCGTCCCAGCAGAGTGACGGCCGAATTGGCGGGCGCACCGCCGCGTGTGTGAGACGCACTGCTGCTCGTTGCACCCCCTGTCATTCGCTGGGCGCGTTCAGCCTTCGACACTAGCGGAGGACGCATCTTGTCCCTGGTGTTCAGCGGAGGGCCTGTGCGGGGTGTGGCAGTGTCGTGCTGGAGGGCCCACTGGTAGCGATGTGGGCTTCCTCGCCTCGCCTCGCCTCGCCTCGCCGCGCCTCACACCAGGTGTCTGCGTAGTTTGCAGTGCATTCGCACCATTCCTATCCCTGTCCCTGTCCCCGTCCCGACTTGTCCCGACTTTGCTCGACTGCCGCTCGCTGCCGCTCGGGTCGTGGTCCATATGACAGCGCAAGCACGAAAAACGTCTGCGGGACGAGACGAGACGAGACGAGACGAGACGACTAAGGAATAAATTCGTGGTTACAAATCAAATTTGGAACTCTACATTCCTACACAACAATAGGCGGTGACGTATTTCAGAAATCACCTGCCAATTCGTACTGTTTTGTCGTTTTCAAAGTCTTCTTGGCAAACTTGGTTAGCACATTCTCCCTCAAACTGAGTTAATTACTGCATTATCGTACCATTACAGTAGTTTAAACGGTTTAAGGAAGCATCTTTGTCACAACAGAAAGGTAGTTTGAAAATTGGGCTGGCGACATAACAAAAAAAAAAAAACAGGAAGGGAGCCAACAGCACCCGGGTTTCCCAGGCGGTCACCCATCCAAGTACTAGCAGGGCCCGATGATGCTTAACTTCGGTGATCGGACGAGAACCGGTGTATTCATCATGGTATCGCCGTTGGCGCTCATCTAATGTAGGAGCACGGCAGAATTCGCGTTCGGCTTTTCTCCCAACACACAAAATGTTAGTTTTCGGCCGCATTTGACGAAAGCGCTTCCTTCCGCAACCGCCAGTTCCTCGAGGACGGCGCGGGGAGGCGCGCCCGGCGTCCCAGCAGAGTGACGGCCGAATTGGCGGGCGCACCGCCGCGTGTGTGAGACGCACTGCTGCTCGTTGCACCCCCTGTCATTCGCTGGGCGCGTTCAGCCTTCGACACTAGCGGAGGACGCATCTTGTCCCTGGTGTTCAGCGGAGGGCCTGTGCGGGGTGTGGCAGTGTCGTGCTGGAGGGCCCACTGGTAGCGATGTGGGCTTCCTCGCCTCGCCTCGCCTCGCCTCGCCGCGCCTCACACCAGGTGTCTGCGTAGTTTGCAGTGCATTCGCACCATTCCTATCCCTGTCCCTGTCCCCGTCCCGACTTGTCCCGACTTTGCTCGACTGCCGCTCGCTGCCGCTCGGGTCGTGGTCCATATGACAGCGCAAGCACGAAAAACGTCTGCGGGACGAGACGAGACGAGACGACTAAGGAATAAATTCGTGGTTACAAATCAAATTTGGAACTCTACATTCCTACACAACAATAGGCGGTGACGTATTTCAGAAATCACCTGCCGATTCGTACTGTTTTGTCGTTTTCAAAGTCTTCTTGGCAAACTTGGTTAGCACATTCTCCCTCAAACTGAGTTAATTACTGCATTTTCGTACCATTACAGTAGTTTAAAAGGCTTAAGGAAGCATCTTTGTCACAACAGAAACGTAGTTTGAAAATTGGGCTGGCAACATAACAAAAAAAAAAAAACGGGAAGGGAGCCAACAGCACCCGGGTTGACCCAGGCGGTCACCCATCCAAGTACTAGCCGGGCATGATGATGCTTAACTTCGGTGGTCGGACGAGAACCGGTGTATTCATCATGGTATCGCCGTTGGCGCTCATCTAATGTAGGAGCACGGCAGAATTCGCGTTCGGCTTTTCTCCCAACACACAAAATGTTAGTTTTCGGCCGCATTTGACGAAAGCGCTTCCTTCCGCAACCGCCAGTTCCTCGAGGACGGCGCGGGGAGGCGCGCCCGGCGTCCCAGCAGAGTGACGGCCGAATTGGCGGGCGCACCGCCGCGTGTGTGAGACGCACTGCTGCTCGTTGCACCCCCTGTCATTCGCTGGGCGCGTTCAGCCTTCGACACTAGCGGAGGACGCATCTTGTCCCTGGTGTTCAGCGGAGGGCCTGTGCGGGGTGTGGCAGTGTCGTGCTGGAGGGCCCACTGGTAGCGATGTGGGCTTCCTCGCCTCGCCTCGCCTCGCCTCGCCGCGCCTCACACCAGGTGTCTGCGTAGTTTGCAGTGCATTCGCACCATTCCTATCCCTGTCCCTGTCCCCGTCCCGACTTGTCCCGACTTTGCTCGACTGCCGCTCGCTGCCGCTCGGGTCGTGGTCCATATGACAGCGCAAGCACGAAAAACGTCTGCGGGACGAGACGAGACGAGACGAGACGAGACGACTAAGGAATAAATTCGTGGTTACAAATCAAATTTGGAACTCTACATTCCTACACAACAATAGGCGGTGACGTATTTCAGAAATCACCTGCCAATTCGTACTGTTTTGTCGTTTTCAAAGTCTTCTTGGCAAACTTGGTTAGCACATTCTCCCTCAAACTGAGTTAATTACTGCATTATCGTACCATTACAGTAGTTTAAACGGTTTAAGGAAGCATCTTTGTCACAACAGAAAGGTAGTTTGAAAATTGGGCTGGCGACATAACAAAAAAAAAAAAACAGGAAGGGAGCCAACAGCACCCGGGTTTCCCAGGCGGTCACCCATCCAAGTACTAGCAGGGCCCGATGATGCTTAACTTCGGTGATCGGACGAGAACCGGTGTATTCATCATGGTATGGCCGTTGGCGCTCATCTAATGTAGGAGCACGGCAGAATTCGCGTTCGGCTTTTCTCCCAACACACAAAATGTTAGTTTTCGGCCGCATTTGACGAAAGCGCTTCCTTCCGCAACCGCCAGTTCCTCGAGGACGGCGCGGGGAGGCGCGCCCGGCGTCCCAGCAGAGTGACGGCCGAATTGGCGGGCGCACCGCCGCGTGTGTGAGACGCACTGCTGCTCGTTGCACCCCCTGTCATTCGCTGGGCGCGTTCAGCCTTCGACACTAGCGGAGGACGCATCTTGTCCCTGGTGTTCAGCGGAGGGCCTGTGCGGGGTGTGGCAGTGTCGTGCTGGAGGGCCCACTGGTAGCGATGTGGGCTTCCTCGCCTCGCCTCGCCTCGCCTCGCCGCGCCTCACACCAGGTGTCTGCGTAGTTTGCAGTGCATTCGCACCATTCCTATCCCTGTCCCTGTCCCCGTCCCGACTTGTCCCGACTTTGCTCGACTGCCGCTCGCTGCCGCTCGCTGCCGCTCGGGTCGTGGTCCATATGACAGCGCAAGCACGAAAAACGTCTGCGGGACGAGACGAGACGAGACGAGACGAGACGACTAAGGAATAAATTCGTGGTTACAAATCAAATTTGGAACTCTACATTCCTACACAACAATAGGCGGTGACGTATTTCAGAAATCACCTGCCGATTCGTACTGTTTTGTCGTTTTCAAAGTCTTCTTGGCAAACTTGGTTAGCACATTCTCCCTCAAACTGAGTTAATTACTGCATTTTCGTACCATTACAGTAGTTTAAAAGGCTTAAGGAAGCATCTTTGTCACAACAGAAACGTAGTTTGAAAATTGGGCTGGCAACATAACAAAAAAAAAAAAACGGGAAGGGAGCCAACAGCACCCGGGTTGACCCAGGCGGTCACCCATCCAAGTACTAGCCGGGCATGATGATGCTTAACTTCGGTGGTCGGACGAGAACCGGTGTATTCATCATGGTATCGCCGTTGGCGCTCATCTAATGTAGGAGCACGGCAGAATTCGCGTTCGGCTTTTCTCCCAACACACAAAATGTTAGTTTTCGGCCGCATTTGACGAAAGCGCTTCCTTCCGCAACCGCCAGTTCCTCGAGGACGGCGCGGGGAGGCGCGCCCGGCGTCCCAGCAGAGTGACGGCCGAATTGGCGGGCGCACCGCCGCGTGTGTGAGACGCACTGCTGCTCGTTGCACCCCCTGTCATTCGCTGGGCGCGTTCAGCCTTCGACACTAGCGGAGGACGCATCTTGTCCCTGGTGTTCAGCGGAGGGCCTGTGCGGGGTGTGGCAGTGTCGTGCTGGAGGGCCCACTGGTAGCGATGTGGGCTTCCTCGCCTCGCCTCGCCTCGCCTCGCCGCGCCTCACACCAGGTGTCTGCGTAGTTTGCAGTGCATTCGCACCATTCCTATCCCTGTCCCTGTCCCCGTCCCGACTTGTCCCGACTTTGCTCGACTGCCGCTCGCTGCCGCTCGGGTCGTGGTCCATATGACAGCGCAAGCACGAAAAACGTCTGCGGGACGAGACGAGACGAGACGAGACGAGACGACTAAGGAATAAATTCGTGGTTACAAATCAAATTTGGAACTCTACATTCCTACACAACAATAGGCGGTGACGTATTTCAGAAATCACCTGCCAATTCGTACTGTTTTGTCGTTTTCAAAGTCTTCTTGGCAAACTTGGTTAGCACATTCTCCCTCAAACTGAGTTAATTACTGCATTATCGTACCATTACAGTAGTTTAAACGGTTTAAGGAAGCATCTTTGTCACAACAGAAAGGTAGTTTGAAAATTGGGCTGGCGACATAACAAAAAAAAAAAAACAGGAAGGGAGCCAACAGCACCCGGGTTTCCCAGGCGGTCACCCATCCAAGTACTAGCAGGGCCCGATGATGCTTAACTTCGGTGATCGGACGAGAACCGGTGTATTCATCATGGTATGGCCGTTGGCGCTCATCTAATGTAGGAGCACGGCAGAATTCGCGTTCGGCTTTTCTCCCAACACACAAAATGTTAGTTTTCGGCCGCATTTGACGAAAGCGCTTCCTTCCGCAACCGCCAGTTCCTCGAGGACGGCGCGGGGAGGCGCGCCCGGCGTCCCAGCAGAGTGACGGCCGAATTGGCGGGCGCACCGCCGCGTGTGTGAGACGCACTGCTGCTCGTTGCACCCCCTGTCATTCGCTGGGCGCGTTCAGCCTTCGACACTAGCGGAGGACGCATCTTGTCCCTGGTGTTCAGCGGAGGGCCTGTGCGGGGTGTGGCAGTGTCGTGCTGGAGGGCCCACTGGTAGCGATGTGGGCTTCCTCGCCTCGCCTCGCCTCGCCTCGCCGCGCCTCACACCAGGTGTCTGCGTAGTTTGCAGTGCATTCGCACCATTCCTATCCCTGTCCCTGTCCCCGTCCCGACTTGTCCCGACTTTGCTCGACTGCCGCTCGCTGCCGCTCGGGTCGTGGTCCATATGACAGCGCAAGCACGAAAAACGTCTGCGGGACGAGACGAGACGAGACGACTAAGGAATAAATTCGTGGTTACAAATCAAATTTGGAACTCTACATTCCTACACAACAATAGGCGGTGACGTATTTCAGAAATCACCTGCCGATTCGTACTGTTTTGTCGTTTTCAAAGTCTTCTTGGCAAACTTGGTTAGCACATTCTCCCTCAAACTGAGTTAATTACTGCATTTTCGTACCATTACAGTAGTTTAAAAGGCTTAAGGAAGCATCTTTGTCACAACAGAAACGTAGTTTGAAAATTGGGCTGGCAACATAACAAAAAAAAAAAAACGGGAAGGGAGCCAACAGCACCCGGGTTGACCCAGGCGGTCACCCATCCAAGTACTAGCCGGGCATGATGATGCTTAACTTCGGTGGTCGGACGAGAACCGGTGTATTCATCATGGTATCGCCGTTGGCGCTCATCTAATGTAGGAGCACGGCAGAATTCGCGTTCGGCTTTTCTCCCAACACACAAAATGTTAGTTTTCGGCCGCATTTGACGAAAGCGCTTCCTTCCGCAACCGCCAGTTCCTCGAGGACGGCGCGGGGAGGCGCGCCCGGCGTCCCAGCAGAGTGACGGCCGAATTGGCGGGCGCACCGCCGCGTGTGTGAGACGCACTGCTGCTCGTTGCACCCCCTGTCATTCGCTGGGCGCGTTCAGCCTTCGACACTAGCGGAGGACGCATCTTGTCCCTGGTGTTCAGCGGAGGGCCTGTGCGGGGTGTGGCAGTGTCGTGCTGGAGGGCCCACTGGTAGCGATGTGGGCTTCCTCGCCTCGCCTCGCCTCGCCTCGCCGCGCCTCACACCAGGTGTCTGCGTAGTTTGCAGTGCATTCGCACCATTCCTATCCCTGTCCCTGTCCCCGTCCCGACTTGTCCCGACTTTGCTCGACTGCCGCTCGCTGCCGCTCGGGTCGTGGTCCATATGACAGCGCAAGCACGAAAAACGTCTGCGGGACGAGACGAGACGAGACGAGACGAGACGACTAAGGAATAAATTCGTGGTTACAAATCAAATTTGGAACTCTACATTCCTACACAACAATAGGCGGTGACGTATTTCAGAAATCACCTGCCAATTCGTACTGTTTTGTCGTTTTCAAAGTCTTCTTGGCAAACTTGGTTAGCACATTCTCCCTCAAACTGAGTTAATTACTGCATTATCGTACCATTACAGTAGTTTAAACGGTTTAAGGAAGCATCTTTGTCACAACAGAAAGGTAGTTTGAAAATTGGGCTGGCGACATAACAAAAAAAAAAAAACAGGAAGGGAGCCAACAGCACCCGGGTTTCCCAGGCGGTCACCCATCCAAGTACTAGCAGGGCCCGATGATGCTTAACTTCGGTGATCGGACGAGAACCGGTGTATTCATCATGGTATGGCCGTTGGCGCTCATCTAATGTAGGAGCACGGCAGAATTCGCGTTCGGCTTTTCTCCCAACACACAAAATGTTAGTTTTCGGCCGCATTTGACGAAAGCGCTTCCTTCCGCAACCGCCAGTTCCTCGAGGACGGCGCGGGGAGGCGCGCCCGGCGTCCCAGCAGAGTGACGGCCGAATTGGCGGGCGCACCGCCGCGTGTGTGAGACGCACTGCTGCTCGTTGCACCCCCTGTCATTCGCTGGGCGCGTTCAGCCTTCGACACTAGCGGAGGACGCATCTTGTCCCTGGTGTTCAGCGGAGGGCCTGTGCGGGGTGTGGCAGTGTCGTGCTGGAGGGCCCACTGGTAGCGATGTGGGCTTCCTCGCCTCGCCTCGCCTCGCCTCGCCGCGCCTCACACCAGGTGTCTGCGTAGTTTGCAGTGCATTCGCACCATTCCTATCCCTGTCCCTGTCCCCGTCCCGACTTGTCCCGACTTTGCTCGACTGCCGCTCGCTGCCGCTCGGGTCGTGGTCCATATGACAGCGCAAGCACGAAAAACGTCTGCGGGACGAGACGAGACGAGACGAGACGAGACGACTAAGGAATAAATTCGTGGTTACAAATCAAATTTGGAACTCTACATTCCTACACAACAATAGGCGGTGACGTATTTCAGAAATCACCTGCCGATTCGTACTGTTTTGTCGTTTTCAAAGTCTTCTTGGCAAACTTGGTTAGCACATTCTCCCTCAAACTGAGTTAATTACTGCATTTTCGTACCATTACAGTAGTTTAAAAGGCTTAAGGAAGCATCTTTGTCACAACAGAAACGTAGTTTGAAAATTGGGCTGGCAACATAACAAAAAAAAAAAAACGGGAAGGGAGCCAACAGCACCCGGGTTGACCCAGGCGGTCACCCATCCAAGTACTAGCCGGGCATGATGATGCTTAACTTCGGTGGTCGGACGAGAACCGGTGTATTCATCATGGTATCGCCGTTGGCGCTCATCTAATGTAGGAGCACGGCAGAATTCGCGTTCGGCTTTTCTCCCAACACACAAAATGTTAGTTTTCGGCCGCATTTGACGAAAGCGCTTCCTTCCGCAACCGCCAGTTCCTCGAGGACGGCGCGGGGAGGCGCGCCCGGCGTCCCAGCAGAGTGACGGCCGAATTGGCGGGCGCACCGCCGCGTGTGTGAGACGCACTGCTGCTCGTTGCACCCCCTGTCATTCGCTGGGCGCGTTCAGCCTTCGACACTAGCGGAGGACGCATCTTGTCCCTGGTGTTCAGCGGAGGGCCTGTGCGGGGTGTGGCAGTGTCGTGCTGGAGGGCCCACTGGTAGCGATGTGGGCTTCCTCGCCTCGCCTCGCCTCGCCTCGCCGCGCCTCACACCAGGTGTCTGCGTAGTTTGCAGTGCATTCGCACCATTCCTATCCCTGTCCCTGTCCCCGTCCCGACTTGTCCCGACTTTGCTCGACTGCCGCTCGCTGCCGCTCGGGTCGTGGTCCATATGACAGCGCAAGCACGAAAAACGTCTGCGGGACGAGACGAGACGAGACGAGACGAGACGACTAAGGAATAAATTCGTGGTTACAAATCAAATTTGGAACTCTACATTCCTACACAACAATAGGCGGTGACGTATTTCAGAAATCACCTGCCAATTCGTACTGTTTTGTCGTTTTCAAAGTCTTCTTGGCAAACTTGGTTAGCACATTCTCCCTCAAACTGAGTTAATTACTGCATTATCGTACCATTACAGTAGTTTAAACGGTTTAAGGAAGCATCTTTGTCACAACAGAAAGGTAGTTTGAAAATTGGGCTGGCGACATAACAAAAAAAAAAAAACGGGAAGGGAGCCAACAGCACCCGGGTTTCCCAGGCGGTCACCCATCCAAGTACTAGCAGGGCCCGATGATGCTTAACTTCGGTGATCGGACGAGAACCGGTGTATTCATCATGGTATGGCCGTTGGCGCTCATCTAATGTAGGAGCACGGCAGAATTCGCGTTCGGCTTTTCTCCCAACACACAAAATGTTAGTTTTCGGCCGCATTTGACGAAAGCGCTTCCTTCCGCAACCGCCAGTTCCTCGAGGACGGCGCGGGGAGGCGCGCCCGGCGTCCCAGCAGAGTGACGGCCGAATTGGCGGGCGCACCGCCGCGTGTGTGAGACGCACTGCTGCTCGTTGCACCCCCTGTCATTCGCTGGGCGCGTTCAGCCTTCGACACTAGCGGAGGACGCATCTTGTCCCTGGTGTTCAGCGGAGGGCCTGTGCGGGGTGTGGCAGTGTCGTGCTGGAGGGCCCACTGGTAGCGATGTGGGCTTCCTCGCCTCGCCTCGCCTCGCCTCGCCGCGCCTCACACCAGGTGTCTGCGTAGTTTGCAGTGCATTCGCACCATTCCTATCCCTGTCCCTGTCCCCGTCCCGACTTGTCCCGACTTTGCTCGACTGCCGCTCGCTGCCGCTCGGGTCGTGGTCCATATGACAGCGCAAGCACGAAAAACGTCTGCGGGACGAGACGAGACGAGACGAGACGAGACGACTAAGGAATAAATTCGTGGTTACAAATCAAATTTGGAACTCTACATTCCTACACAACAATAGGCGGTGACGTATTTCAGAAATCACCTGCCGATTCGTACTGTTTTGTCGTTTTCAAAGTCTTCTTGGCAAACTTGGTTAGCACATTCTCCCTCAAACTGAGTTAATTACTGCATTTTCGTACCATTACAGTAGTTTAAAAGGCTTAAGGAAGCATCTTTGTCACAACAGAAACGTAGTTTGAAAATTGGGCTGGCAACATAACAAAAAAAAAAAAACGGGAAGGGAGCCAACAGCACCCGGGTTGACCCAGGCGGTCACCCATCCAAGTACTAGCCGGGCATGATGATGCTTAACTTCGGTGGTCGGACGAGAACCGGTGTATTCATCATGGTATCGCCGTTGGCGCTCATCTAATGTAGGAGCACGGCAGAATTCGCGTTCGGCTTTTCTCCCAACACACAAAATGTTAGTTTTCGGCCGCATTTGACGAAAGCGCTTCCTTCCGCAACCGCCAGTTCCTCGAGGACGGCGCGGGGAGGCGCGCCCGGCGTCCCAGCAGAGTGACGGCCGAATTGGCGGGCGCACCGCCGCGTGTGTGAGACGCACTGCTGCTCGTTGCACCCCCTGTCATTCGCTGGGCGCGTTCAGCCTTCGACACTAGCGGAGGACGCATCTTGTCCCTGGTGTTCAGCGGAGGGCCTGTGCGGGGTGTGGCAGTGTCGTGCTGGAGGGCCCACTGGTAGCGATGTGGGCTTCCTCGCCTCGCCTCGCCTCGCCTCGCCGCGCCTCACACCAGGTGTCTGCGTAGTTTGCAGTGCATTCGCACCATTCCTATCCCTGTCCCTGTCCCCGTCCCGACTTGTCCCGACTTTGCTCGACTGCCGCTCGCTGCCGCTCGGGTCGTGGTCCATATGACAGCGCAAGCACGAAAAACGTCTGCGGGACGAGACGAGACGAGACGAGACGAGACGACTAAGGAATAAATTCGTGGTTACAAATCAAATTTGGAACTCTACATTCCTACACAACAATAGGCGGTGACGTATTTCAGAAATCACCTGCCAATTCGTACTGTTTTGTCGTTTTCAAAGTCTTCTTGGCAAACTTGGTTAGCACATTCTCCCTCAAACTGAGTTAATTACTGCATTATCGTACCATTACAGTAGTTTAAACGGTTTAAGGAAGCATCTTTGTCACAACAGAAAGGTAGTTTGAAAATTGGGCTGGCGACATAACAAAAAAAAAAAAACGGGAAGGGAGCCAACAGCACCCGGGTTTCCCAGGCGGTCACCCATCCAAGTACTAGCAGGGCCCGATGATGCTTAACTTCGGTGATCGGACGAGAACCGGTGTATTCATCATGGTATGGCCGTTGGCGCTCATCTAATGTAGGAGCACGGCAGAATTCGCGTTCGGCTTTTCTCCCAACACACAAAATGTTAGTTTTCGGCCGCATTTGACGAAAGCGCTTCCTTCCGCAACCGCCAGTTCCTCGAGGACGGCGCGGGGAGGCGCGCCCGGCGTCCCAGCAGAGTGACGGCCGAATTGGCGGGCGCACCGCCGCGTGTGTGAGACGCACTGCTGCTCGTTGCACCCCCTGTCATTCGCTGGGCGCGTTCAGCCTTCGACACTAGCGGAGGACGCATCTTGTCCCTGGTGTTCAGCGGAGGGCCTGTGCGGGGTGTGGCAGTGTCGTGCTGGAGGGCCCACTGGTAGCGATGTGGGCTTCCTCGCCTCGCCTCGCCTCGCCTCGCCGCGCCTCACACCAGGTGTCTGCGTAGTTTGCAGTGCATTCGCACCATTCCTATCCCTGTCCCTGTCCCCGTCCCGACTTGTCCCGACTTTGCTCGACTGCCGCTCGCTGCCGCTCGGGTCGTGGTCCATATGACAGCGCAAGCACGAAAAACGTCTGCGGGACGAGACGAGACGAGACGAGACGAGACGACTAAGGAATAAATTCGTGGTTACAAATCAAATTTGGAACTCTACATTCCTACACAACAATAGGCGGTGACGTATTTCAGAAATCACCTTCCAATTCGTACTGTTTTGTCGTTTTCAAAGTCTTCTTGGCAAACTTGGTTAGCACATTCTCCCTCAAACTGAGTTAATTACTGCATTATCGTACCATTACAGTAGTTTAAACGGTTTAAGGAAGCATCTTTGTCACAACAGAAAGGTAGTTTGAAAATTGGGCTGGCGACATAACAAAAAAAAAAAAACAGGAAGGGAGCCAACAGCACCCGGGTTTCCCAGGCGGTCACCCATCCAAGTACTAGCAGGGCCCGATGATGCTTAACTTCGGTGATCGGACGAGAACCGGTGTATTCATCATGGTATGGCCGTTGGCGCTCATCTAATGTAGGAGCACGGCAGAATTCGCGTTCGGCTTTTCTCCCAACACACAAAATGTTAGTTTTCGGCCGCATTTGACGAAAGCGCTTCCTTCCGCAACCGCCAGTTCCTCGAGGACGGCGCGGGGAGGCGCGCCCGGCGTCCCAGCAGAGTGACGGCCGAATTGGCGGGCGCACCGCCGCGTGTGTGAGACGCACTGCTGCTCGTTGCACCCCCTGTCATTCGCTGGGCGCGTTCAGCCTTCGACACTAGCGGAGGACGCATCTTGTCCCTGGTGTTCAGCGGAGGGCCTGTGCGGGGTGTGGCAGTGTCGTGCTGGAGGGCCCACTGGTAGCGATGTGGGCTTCCTCGCCTCGCCTCGCCTCGCCTCGCCGCGCCTCACACCAGGTGTCTGCGTAGTTTGCAGTGCATTCGCACCATTCCTATCCCTGTCCCTGTCCCCGTCCCGACTTGTCCCGACTTTGCTCGACTGCCGCTCGCTGCCGCTCGGGTCGTGGTCCATATGACAGCGCAAGCACGAAAAACGTCTGCGGGACGAGACGAGACGAGACGAGACGAGACGACTAAGGAATAAATTCGTGGTTACAAATCAAATTTGGAACTCTACATTCCTACACAACAATAGGCGGTGACGTATTTCAGAAATCACCTGCCAATTCGTACTGTTTTGTCGTTTTCAAAGTCTTCTTGGCAAACTTGGTTAGCACATTCTCCCTCAAACTGAGTTAATTACTGCATTATCGTACCATTACAGTAGTTTAAACGGTTTAAGGAAGCATCTTTGTCACAACAGAAAGGTAGTTTGAAAATTGGGCTGGCGACATAACAAAAAAAAAAAAACAGGAAGGGAGCCAACAGCACCCGGGTTTCCCAGGCGGTCACCCATCCAAGTACTAGCAGGGCCCGATGATGCTTAACTTCGGTGATCGGACGAGAACCGGTGTATTCATCATGGTATCGCCGTTGGCGCTCATCTAATGTAGGAGCACGGCAGAATTCGCGTTCGGCTTTTCTCCCAACACACAAAATGTTAGTTTTCGGCCGCATTTGACGAAAGCGCTTCCTTCCGCAACCGCCAGTTCCTCGAGGACGGCGCGGGGAGGCGCGCCCGGCGTCCCAGCAGAGTGACGGCCGAATTGGCGGGCGCACCGCCGCGTGTGTGAGACGCACTGCTGCTCGTTGCACCCCCTGTCATTCGCTGGGCGCGTTCAGCCTTCGACACTAGCGGAGGACGCATCTTGTCCCTGGTGTTCAGCGGAGGGCCTGTGCGGGGTGTGGCAGTGTCGTGCTGGAGGGCCCACTGGTAGCGATGTGGGCTTCCTCGCCTCGCCTCGCCTCGCCTCGCCGCGCCTCACACCAGGTGTCTGCGTAGTTTGCAGTGCATTCGCACCATTCCTATCCCTGTCCCTGTCCCCGTCCCGACTTGTCCCGACTTTGCTCGACTGCCGCTCGCTGCCGCTCGGGTCGTGGTCCATATGACAGCGCAAGCACGAAAAACGTCTGCGGGACGAGACGAGACGAGACGAGACGAGACGACTAAGGAATAAATTCGTGGTTACAAATCAAATTTGGAACTCTACATTCCTACACAACAATAGGCGGTGACGTATTTCAGAAATCACCTGCCGATTCGTACTGTTTTGTCGTTTTCAAAGTCTTCTTGGCAAACTTGGTTAGCACATTCTCCCTCAAACTGAGTTAATTACTGCATTTTCGTACCATTACAGTAGTTTAAAAGGCTTAAGGAAGCATCTTTGTCACAACAGAAACGTAGTTTGAAAATTGGGCTGGCAACATAACAAAAAAAAAAAAACGGGAAGGGAGCCAACAGCACCCGGGTTGACCCAGGCGGTCACCCATCCAAGTACTAGCCGGGCATGATGATGCTTAACTTCGGTGGTCGGACGAGAACCGGTGTATTCATCATGGTATCGCCGTTGGCGCTCATCTAATGTAGGAGCACGGCAGAATTCGCGTTCGGCTTTTCTCCCAACACACAAAATGTTAGTTTTCGGCCGCATTTGACGAAAGCGCTTCCTTCCGCAACCGCCAGTTCCTCGAGGACGGCGCGGGGAGGCGCGCCCGGCGTCCCAGCAGAGTGACGGCCGAATTGGCGGGCGCACCGCCGCGTGTGTGAGACGCACTGCTGCTCGTTGCACCCCCTGTCATTCGCTGGGCGCGTTCAGCCTTCGACACTAGCGGAGGACGCATCTTGTCCCTGGTGTTCAGCGGAGGGCCTGTGCGGGGTGTGGCAGTGTCGTGCTGGAGGGCCCACTGGTAGCGATGTGGGCTTCCTCGCCTCGCCTCGCCTCGCCTCGCCGCGCCTCACACCAGGTGTCTGCGTAGTTTGCAGTGCATTCGCACCATTCCTATCCCTGTCCCTGTCCCCGTCCCGACTTGTCCCGACTTTGCTCGACTGCCGCTCGCTGCCGCTCGGGTCGTGGTCCATATGACAGCGCAAGCACGAAAAACGTCTGCGGGACGAGACGAGACGAGACGAGACGAGACGACTAAGGAATAAATTCGTGGTTACAAATCAAATTTGGAACTCTACATTCCTACACAACAATAGGCGGTGACGTATTTCAGAAATCACCTGCCAATTCGTACTGTTTTGTCGTTTTCAAAGTCTTCTTGGCAAACTTGGTTAGCACATTCTCCCTCAAACTGAGTTAATTACTGCATTATCGTACCATTACAGTAGTTTAAACGGTTTAAGGAAGCATCTTTGTCACAACAGAAAGGTAGTTTGAAAATTGGGCTGGCGACATAACAAAAAAAAAAAAACAGGAAGGGAGCCAACAGCACCCGGGTTTCCCAGGCGGTCACCCATCCAAGTACTAGCAGGGCCCGATGATGCTTAACTTCGGTGATCGGACGAGAACCGGTGTATTCATCATGGTATCGCCGTTGGCGCTCATCTAATGTAGGAGCACGGCAGAATTCGCGTTCGGCTTTTCTCCCAACACACAAAATGTTAGTTTTCGGCCGCATTTGACGAAAGCGCTTCCTTCCGCAACCGCCAGTTCCTCGAGGACGGCGCGGGGAGGCGCGCCCGGCGTCCCAGCAGAGTGACGGCCGAATTGGCGGGCGCACCGCCGCGTGTGTGAGACGCACTGCTGCTCGTTGCACCCCCTGTCATTCGCTGGGCGCGTTCAGCCTTCGACACTAGCGGAGGACGCATCTTGTCCCTGGTGTTCAGCGGAGGGCCTGTGCGGGGTGTGGCAGTGTCGTGCTGGAGGGCCCACTGGTAGCGATGTGGGCTTCCTCGCCTCGCCTCGCCTCGCCTCGCCGCGCCTCACACCAGGTGTCTGCGTAGTTTGCAGTGCATTCGCACCATTCCTATCCCTGTCCCTGTCCCCGTCCCGACTTGTCCCGACTTTGCTCGACTGCCGCTCGCTGCCGCTCGGGTCGTGGTCCATATGACAGCGCAAGCACGAAAAACGTCTGCGGGACGAGACGAGACGAGACGAGACGAGACGACTAAGGAATAAATTCGTGGTTACAAATCAAATTTGGAACTCTACATTCCTACACAACAATAGGCGGTGACGTATTTCAGAAATCACCTGCCAATTCGTACTGTTTTGTCGTTTTCAAAGTCTTCTTGGCAAACTTGGTTAGCACATTCTCCCTCAAACTGAGTTAATTACTGCATTATCGTACCATTACAGTAGTTTAAACGGTTTAAGGAAGCATCTTTGTCACAACAGAAAGGTAGTTTGAAAATTGGGCTGGCGACATAACAAAAAAAAAAAAACAGGAAGGGAGCCAACAGCACCCGGGTTTCCCAGGCGGTCACCCATCCAAGTACTAGCAGGGCCCGATGATGCTTAACTTCGGTGATCGGACGAGAACCGGTGTATTCATCATGGTATGGCCGTTGGCGCTCATCTAATGTAGGAGCACGGCAGAATTCGCGTTCGGCTTTTCTCCCAACACACAAAATGTTAGTTTTCGGCCGCATTTGACGAAAGCGCTTCCTTCCGCAACCGCCAGTTCCTCGAGGACGGCGCGGGGAGGCGCGCCCGGCGTCCCAGCAGAGTGACGGCCGAATTGGCGGGCGCACCGCCGCGTGTGTGAGACGCACTGCTGCTCGTTGCACCCCCTGTCATTCGCTGGGCGCGTTCAGCCTTCGACACTAGCGGAGGACGCATCTTGTCCCTGGTGTTCAGCGGAGGGCCTGTGCGGGGTGTGGCAGTGTCGTGCTGGAGGGCCCACTGGTAGCGATGTGGGCTTCCTCGCCTCGCCTCGCCTCGCCTCGCCGCGCCTCACACCAGGTGTCTGCGTAGTTTGCAGTGCATTCGCACCATTCCTATCCCTGTCCCTGTCCCCGTCCCGACTTGTCCCGACTTTGCTCGACTGCCGCTCGCTGCCGCTCGGGTCGTGGTCCATATGACAGCGCAAGCACGAAAAACGTCTGCGGGACGAGACGAGACGAGACGAGACGAGACGACTAAGGAATAAATTCGTGGTTACAAATCAAATTTGGAACTCTACATTCCTACACAACAATAGGCGGTGACGTATTTCAGAAATCACCTGCCGATTCGTACTGTTTTGTCGTTTTCAAAGTCTTCTTGGCAAACTTGGTTAGCACATTCTCCCTCAAACTGAGTTAATTACTGCATTTTCGTACCATTACAGTAGTTTAAAAGGCTTAAGGAAGCATCTTTGTCACAACAGAAACGTAGTTTGAAAATTGGGCTGGCAACATAACAAAAAAAAAAAAACGGGAAGGGAGCCAACAGCACCCGGGTTGACCCAGGCGGTCACCCATCCAAGTACTAGCCGGGCATGATGATGCTTAACTTCGGTGGTCGGACGAGAACCGGTGTATTCATCATGGTATCGCCGTTGGCGCTCATCTAATGTAGGAGCACGGCAGAATTCGCGTTCGGCTTTTCTCCCAACACACAAAATGTTAGTTTTCGGCCGCATTTGACGAAAGCGCTTCCTTCCGCAACCGCCAGTTCCTCGAGGACGGCGCGGGGAGGCGCGCCCGGCGTCCCAGCAGAGTGACGGCCGAATTGGCGGGCGCACCGCCGCGTGTGTGAGACGCACTGCTGCTCGTTGCACCCCCTGTCATTCGCTGGGCGCGTTCAGCCTTCGACACTAGCGGAGGACGCATCTTGTCCCTGGTGTTCAGCGGAGGGCCTGTGCGGGGTGTGGCAGTGTCGTGCTGGAGGGCCCACTGGTAGCGATGTGGGCTTCCTCGCCTCGCCTCGCCTCGCCTCGCCGCGCCTCACACCAGGTGTCTGCGTAGTTTGCAGTGCATTCGCACCATTCCTATCCCTGTCCCTGTCCCCGTCCCGACTTGTCCCGACTTTGCTCGACTGCCGCTCGCTGCCGCTCGGGTCGTGGTCCATATGACAGCGCAAGCACGAAAAACGTCTGCGGGACGAGACGAGACGAGACGAGACGAGACGACTAAGGAATAAATTCGTGGTTACAAATCAAATTTGGAACTCTACATTCCTACACAACAATAGGCGGTGACGTATTTCAGAAATCACCTGCCAATTCGTACTGTTTTGTCGTTTTCAAAGTCTTCTTGGCAAACTTGGTTAGCACATTCTCCCTCAAACTGAGTTAATTACTGCATTATCGTACCATTACAGTAGTTTAAACGGTTTAAGGAAGCATCTTTGTCGCAACAGAAAGGTAGTTTGAAAATTGGGCTGGCGACATAACAAAAAAAAAAAAACGGGAAGGGAGCCAACAGCACCCGGGTTTCCCAGGCGGTCACCCATCCAAGTACTAGCAGGGCCCGATGATGCTTAACTTCGGTGATCGGACGAGAACCGGTGTATTCATCATGGTATGGCCGTTGGCGCTCATCTAATGTAGGAGCACGGCAGAATTCGCGTTCGGCTTTTCTCCCAACACACAAAATGTTAGTTTTCGGCCGCATTTGACGAAAGCGGTTCCTTCCGCAACCGCCAGTTCCTCGAGGACGGCGCGGGGAGGCGCGCCCGGCGTCCCAGCAGAGTGACGGCCGAATTGGCGGGCGCACCGCCGCGTGTGTGAGACGCACTGCTGCTCGTTGCACCCCCTGTCATTCGCTGGGCGCGTTCAGCCTTCGACACTAGCGGAGGACGCATCTTGTCCCTGGTGTTCAGCGGAGGGCCTGTGCGGGGTGTGGCAGTGTCGTGCTGGAGGGCCCACTGGTAGCGATGTGGGCTTCCTCGCCTCGCCTCGCCTCGCCTCGCCGCGCCTCACACCAGGTGTCTGCGTAGTTTGCAGTGCATTCGCACCATTCCTATCCCTGTCCCTGTCCCCGTCCCGACTTGTCCCGACTTTGCTCGACTGCCGCTCGCTGCCGCTCGGGTCGTGGTCCATATGACAGCGCAAGCACGAAAAACGTCTGCGGGACGAGACGAGACGAGACGAGACGAGACGACTAAGGAATAAATTCGTGGTTACAAATCAAATTTGGAACTCTACATTCCTACACAACAATAGGCGGTGACGTATTTCAGAAATCACCTGCCAATTCGTACTGTTTTGTCGTTTTCAAAGTCTTCTTGGCAAACTTGGTTAGCACATTCTCCCTCAAACTGAGTTAATTACTGCATTATCGTACCATTACAGTAGTTTAAACGGTTTAAGGAAGCATCTTTGTCACAACAGAAAGGTAGTTTGAAAATTGGGCTGGCGACATAACAAAAAAAAAAAAACAGGAAGGGAGCCAACAGCACCCGGGTTTCCCAGGCGGTCACCCATCCAAGTACTAGCAGGGCCCGATGATGCTTAACTTCGGTGATCGGACGAGAACCGGTGTATTCATCATGGTATGGCCGTTGGCGCTCATCTAATGTAGGAGCACGGCAGAATTCGCGTTCGGCTTTTCTCCCAACACACAAAATGTTAGTTTTCGGCCGCATTTGACGAAAGCGGTTCCTTCCGCAACCGCCAGTTCCTCGAGGACGGCGCGGGGAGGCGCGCCCGGCGTCCCAGCAGAGTGACGGCCGAATTGGCGGGCGCACCGCCGCGTGTGTGAGACGCACTGCTGCTCGTTGCACCCCCTGTCATTCGCTGGGCGCGTTCAGCCTTCGACACTAGCGGAGGACGCATCTTGTCCCTGGTGTTCAGCGGAGGGCCTGTGCGGGGTGTGGCAGTGTCGTGCTGGAGGGCCCACTGGTAGCGATGTGGGCTTCCTCGCCTCGCCTCGCCTCGCCTCGCCGCGCCTCACACCAGGTGTCTGCGTAGTTTGCAGTGCATTCGCACCATTCCTATCCCTGTCCCTGTCCCCGTCCCGACTTGTCCCGACTTTGCTCGACTGCCGCTCGCTGCCGCTCGGGTCGTGGTCCATATGACAGCGCAAGCACGAAAAACGTCTGCGGGACGAGACGAGACGAGACGAGACGAGACGACTAAGGAATAAATTCGTGGTTACAAATCAAATTTGGAACTCTACATTCCTACACAACAATAGGCGGTGACGTATTTCAGAAATCACCTGCCAATTCGTACTGTTTTGTCGTTTTCAAAGTCTTCTTGGCAAACTTGGTTAGCACATTCTCCCTCAAACTGAGTTAATTACTGCATTATCGTACCATTACAGTAGTTTAAACGGTTTAAGGAAGCATCTTTGTCACAACAGAAAGGTAGTTTGAAAATTGGGCTGGCGACATAACAAAAAAAAAAAAACAGGAAGGGAGCCAACAGCACCCGGGTTTCCCAGGCGGTCACCCATCCAAGTACTAGCAGGGCCCGATGATGCTTAACTTCGGTGATCGGACGAGAACCGGTGTATTCATCATGGTATGGCCGTTGGCGCTCATCTAATGTAGGAGCACGGCAGAATTCGCGTTCGGCTTTTCTCCCAACACACAAAATGTTAGTTTTCGGCCGCATTTGACGAAAGCGCTTCCTTCCGCAACCGCCAGTTCCTCGAGGACGGCGCGGGGAGGCGCGCCCGGCGTCCCAGCAGAGTGACGGCCGAATTGGCGGGCGCACCGCCGCGTGTGTGAGACGCACTGCTGCTCGTTGCACCCCCTGTCATTCGCTGGGCGCGTTCAGCCTTCGACACTAGCGGAGGACGCATCTTGTCCCTGGTGTTCAGCGGAGGGCCTGTGCGGGGTGTGGCAGTGTCGTGCTGGAGGGCCCACTGGTAGCGATGTGGGCTTCCTCGCCTCGCCTCGCCTCGCCTCGCCGCGCCTCACACCAGGTGTCTGCGTAGTTTGCAGTGCATTCGCACCATTCCTATCCCTGTCCCTGTCCCCGTCCCGACTTGTCCCGACTTTGCTCGACTGCCGCTCGCTGCCGCTCGGGTCGTGGTCCATATGACAGCGCAAGCACGAAAAACGTCTGCGGGACGAGACGAGACGAGACGAGACGAGACGACTAAGGAATAAATTCGTGGTTACAAATCAAATTTGGAACTCTACATTCCTACACAACAATAGGCGGTGACGTATTTCAGAAATCACCTGCCAATTCGTACTGTTTTGTCGTTTTCAAAGTCTTCTTGGCAAACTTGGTTAGCACATTCTCCCTCAAACTGAGTTAATTACTGCATTATCGTACCATTACAGTAGTTTAAACGGTTTAAGGAAGCATCTTTGTCACAACAGAAAGGTAGTTTGAAAATTGGGCTGGCGACATAACAAAAAAAAAAAAACAGGAAGGGAGCCAACAGCACCCGGGTTTCCCAGGCGGTCACCCATCCAAGTACTAGCAGGGCCCGATGATGCTTAACTTCGGTGATCGGACGAGAACCGGTGTATTCATCATGGTATCGCCGTTGGCGCTCATCTAATGTAGGAGCACGGCAGAATTCGCGTTCGGCTTTTCTCCCAACACACAAAATGTTAGTTTTCGGCCGCATTTGACGAAAGCGCTTCCTTCCGCAACCGCCAGTTCCTCGAGGACGGCGCGGGGAGGCGCGCCCGGCGTCCCAGCAGAGTGACGGCCGAATTGGCGGGCGCACCGCCGCGTGTGTGAGACGCACTGCTGCTCGTTGCACCCCCTGTCATTCGCTGGGCGCGTTCAGCCTTCGACACTAGCGGAGGACGCATCTTGTCCCTGGTGTTCAGCGGAGGGCCTGTGCGGGGTGTGGCAGTGTCGTGCTGGAGGGCCCACTGGTAGCGATGTGGGCTTCCTCGCCTCGCCTCGCCTCGCCTCGCCGCGCCTCACACCAGGTGTCTGCGTAGTTTGCAGTGCATTCGCACCATTCCTATCCCTGTCCCTGTCCCCGTCCCGACTTGTCCCGACTTTGCTCGACTGCCGCTCGCTGCCGCTCGGGTCGTGGTCCATATGACAGCGCAAGCACGAAAAACGTCTGCGGGACGAGACGAGACGAGACGAGACGAGACGACTAAGGAATAAATTCGTGGTTACAAATCAAATTTGGAACTCTACATTCCTACACAACAATAGGCGGTGACGTATTTCAGAAATCACCTGCCGATTCGTACTGTTTTGTCGTTTTCAAAGTCTTCTTGGCAAACTTGGTTAGCACATTCTCCCTCAAACTGAGTTAATTACTGCATTTTCGTACCATTACAGTAGTTTAAAAGGCTTAAGGAAGCATCTTTGTCACAACAGAAACGTAGTTTGAAAATTGGGCTGGCAACATAACAAAAAAAAAAAAACGGGAAGGGAGCCAACAGCACCCGGGTTGACCCAGGCGGTCACCCATCCAAGTACTAGCCGGGCATGATGATGCTTAACTTCGGTGGTCGGACGAGAACCGGTGTATTCATCATGGTATCGCCGTTGGCGCTCATCTAATGTAGGAGCACGGCAGAATTCGCGTTCGGCTTTTCTCCCAACACACAAAATGTTAGTTTTCGGCCGCATTTGACGAAAGCGCTTCCTTCCGCAACCGCCAGTTCCTCGAGGACGGCGCGGGGAGGCGCGCCCGGCGTCCCAGCAGAGTGACGGCCGAATTGGCGGGCGCACCGCCGCGTGTGTGAGACGCACTGCTGCTCGTTGCACCCCCTGTCATTCGCTGGGCGCGTTCAGCCTTCGACACTAGCGGAGGACGCATCTTGTCCCTGGTGTTCAGCGGAGGGCCTGTGCGGGGTGTGGCAGTGTCGTGCTGGAGGGCCCACTGGTAGCGATGTGGGCTTCCTCGCCTCGCCTCGCCTCGCCTCGCCGCGCCTCACACCAGGTGTCTGCGTAGTTTGCAGTGCATTCGCACCATTCCTATCCCTGTCCCTGTCCCCGTCCCGACTTGTCCCGACTTTGCTCGACTGCCGCTCGCTGCCGCTCGGGTCGTGGTCCATATGACAGCGCAAGCACGAAAAACGTCTGCGGGACGAGACGAGACGAGACGAGACGAGACGACTAAGGAATAAATTCGTGGTTACAAATCAAATTTGGAACTCTACATTCCTACACAACAATAGGCGGTGACGTATTTCAGAAATCACCTGCCAATTCGTACTGTTTTGTCGTTTTCAAAGTCTTCTTGGCAAACTTGGTTAGCACATTCTCCCTCAAACTGAGTTAATTACTGCATTATCGTACCATTACAGTAGTTTAAACGGTTTAAGGAAGCATCTTTGTCACAACAGAAAGGTAGTTTGAAAATTGGGCTGGCGACATAACAAAAAAAAAAAAACAGGAAGGGAGCCAACAGCACCCGGGTTTCCCAGGCGGTCACCCATCCAAGTACTAGCAGGGCCCGATGATGCTTAACTTCGGTGATCGGACGAGAACCGGTGTATTCATCATGGTATCGCCGTTGGCGCTCATCTAATGTAGGAGCACGGCAGAATTCGCGTTCGGCTTTTCTCCCAACACACAAAATGTTAGTTTTCGGCCGCATTTGACGAAAGCGCTTCCTTCCGCAACCGCCAGTTCCTCGAGGACGGCGCGGGGAGGCGCGCCCGGCGTCCCAGCAGAGTGACGGCCGAATTGGCGGGCGCACCGCCGCGTGTGTGAGACGCACTGCTGCTCGTTGCACCCCCTGTCATTCGCTGGGCGCGTTCAGCCTTCGACACTAGCGGAGGACGCATCTTGTCCCTGGTGTTCAGCGGAGGGCCTGTGCGGGGTGTGGCAGTGTCGTGCTGGAGGGCCCACTGGTGGCGATGTGGGCTTCCTCGCCTCGCCTCGCCTCGCCTCGCCGCGCCTCACACCAGGTGTCTGCGTAGTTTGCAGTGCATTCGCACCATTCCTATCCCTGTCCCTGTCCCCGTCCCGACTTGTCCCGACTTTGCTCGACTGCCGCTCGCTGCCGCTCGGGTCGTGGTCCATATGACAGCGCAAGCACGAAAAACGTCTGCGGGACGAGACGAGACGAGACGAGACGAGACGACTAAGGAATAAATTCGTGGTTACAAATCAAATTTGGAACTCTACATTCCTACACAACAATAGGCGGTGACGTATTTCAGAAATCACCTGCCGATTCGTACTGTTTTGTCGTTTTCAAAGTCTTCTTGGCAAACTTGGTTAGCACATTCTCCCTCAAACTGAGTTAATTACTGCATTTTCGTACCATTACAGTAGTTTAAAAGGCTTAAGGAAGCATCTTTGTCACAACAGAAACGTAGTTTGAAAATTGGGCTGGCAACATAACAAAAAAAAAAAAACGGGAAGGGAGCCAACAGCACCCGGGTTGACCCAGGCGGTCACCCATCCAAGTACTAGCCGGGCATGATGATGCTTAACTTCGGTGGTCGGACGAGAACCGGTGTATTCATCATGGTATCGCCGTTGGCGCTCATCTAATGTAGGAGCACGGCAGAATTCGCGTTCGGCTTTTCTCCCAACACACAAAATGTTAGTTTTCGGCCGCATTTGACGAAAGCGCTTCCTTCCGCAACCGCCAGTTCCTCGAGGACGGCGCGGGGAGGCGCGCCCGGCGTCCCAGCAGAGTGACGGCCGAATTGGCGGGCGCACCGCCGCGTGTGTGAGACGCACTGCTGCTCGTTGCACCCCCTGTCATTCGCTGGGCGCGTTCAGCCTTCGACACTAGCGGAGGACGCATCTTGTCCCTGGTGTTCAGCGGAGGGCCTGTGCGGGGTGTGGCAGTGTCGTGCTGGAGGGCCCACTGGTAGCGATGTGGGCTTCCTCGCCTCGCCTCGCCTCGCCTCGCCGCGCCTCACACCAGGTGTCTGCGTAGTTTGCAGTGCATTCGCACCATTCCTATCCCTGTCCCTGTCCCCGTCCCGACTTGTCCCGACTTTGCTCGACTGCCGCTCGCTGCCGCTCGGGTCGTGGTCCATATGACAGCGCAAGCACGAAAAACGTCTGCGGGACGAGACGAGACGAGACGAGACGAGACGACTAAGGAATAAATTCGTGGTTACAAATCAAATTTGGAACTCTACATTCCTACACAACAATAGGCGGTGACGTATTTCAGAAATCACCTGCCAATTCGTACTGTTTTGTCGTTTTCAAAGTCTTCTTGGCAAACTTGGTTAGCACATTCTCCCTCAAACTGAGTTAATTACTGCATTATCGTACCATTACAGTAGTTTAAACGGTTTAAGGAAGCATCTTTGTCACAACAGAAAGGTAGTTTGAAAATTGGGCTGGCGACATAACAAAAAAAAAAAAACAGGAAGGGAGCCAACAGCACCCGGGTTTCCCAGGCGGTCACCCATCCAAGTACTAGCAGGGCCCGATGATGCTTAACTTCGGTGATCGGACGAGAACCGGTGTATTCATCATGGTATCGCCGTTGGCGCTCATCTAATGTAGGAGCACGGCAGAATTCGCGTTCGGCTTTTCTCCCAACACACAAAATGTTAGTTTTCGGCCGCATTTGACGAAAGCGCTTCCTTCCGCAACCGCCAGTTCCTCGAGGACGGCGCGGGGAGGCGCGCCCGGCGTCCCAGCAGAGTGACGGCCGAATTGGCGGGCGCACCGCCGCGTGTGTGAGACGCACTGCTGCTCGTTGCACCCCCTGTCATTCGCTGGGCGCGTTCAGCCTTCGACACTAGCGGAGGACGCATCTTGTCCCTGGTGTTCAGCGGAGGGCCTGTGCGGGGTGTGGCAGTGTCGTGCTGGAGGGCCCACTGGTAGCGATGTGGGCTTCCTCGCCTCGCCTCGCCTCGCCTCGCCGCGCCTCACACCAGGTGTCTGCGTAGTTTGCAGTGCATTCGCACCATTCCTATCCCTGTCCCTGTCCCCGTCCCGACTTGTCCCGACTTTGCTCGACTGCCGCTCGCTGCCGCTCGGGTCGTGGTCCATATGACAGCGCAAGCACGAAAAACGTCTGCGGGACGAGACGAGACGAGACGAGACGAGACGACTAAGGAATAAATTCGTGGTTACAAATCAAATTTGGAACTCTACATTCCTACACAACAATAGGCGGTGACGTATTTCAGAAATCACCTGCCGATTCGTACTGTTTTGTCGTTTTCAAAGTCTTCTTGGCAAACTTGGTTAGCACATTCTCCCTCAAACTGAGTTAATTACTGCATTTTCGTACCATTACAGTAGTTTAAAAGGCTTAAGGAAGCATCTTTGTCACAACAGAAACGTAGTTTGAAAATTGGGCTGGCAACATAACAAAAAAAAAAAAACGGGAAGGGAGCCAACAGCACCCGGGTTGACCCAGGCGGTCACCCATCCAAGTACTAGCCGGGCATGATGATGCTTAACTTCGGTGGTCGGACGAGAACCGGTGTATTCATCATGGTATCGCCGTTGGCGCTCATCTAATGTAGGAGCACGGCAGAATTCGCGTTCGGCTTTTCTCCCAACACACAAAATGTTAGTTTTCGGCCGCATTTGACGAAAGCGCTTCCTTCCGCAACCGCCAGTTCCTCGAGGACGGCGCGGGGAGGCGCGCCCGGCGTCCCAGCAGAGTGACGGCCGAATTGGCGGGCGCACCGCCGCGTGTGTGAGACGCACTGCTGCTCGTTGCACCCCCTGTCATTCGCTGGGCGCGTTCAGCCTTCGACACTAGCGGAGGACGCATCTTGTCCCTGGTGTTCAGCGGAGGGCCTGTGCGGGGTGTGGCAGTGTCGTGCTGGAGGGCCCACTGGTAGCGATGTGGGCTTCCTCGCCTCGCCTCGCCTCGCCTCGCCGCGCCTCACACCAGGTGTCTGCGTAGTTTGCAGTGCATTCGCACCATTCCTATCCCTGTCCCTGTCCCCGTCCCGACTTGTCCCGACTTTGCTCGACTGCCGCTCGCTGCCGCTCGGGTCGTGGTCCATATGACAGCGCAAGCACGAAAAACGTCTGCGGGACGAGACGAGACGAGACGAGACGAGACGACTAAGGAATAAATTCGTGGTTACAAATCAAATTTGGAACTCTACATTCCTACACAACAATAGGCGGTGACGTATTTCAGAAATCACCTGCCGATTCGTACTGTTTTGTCGTTTTCAAAGTCTTCTTGGCAAACTTGGTTAGCACATTCTCCCTCAAACTGAGTTAATTACTGCATTTTCGTACCATTACAGTAGTTTAAAAGGCTTAAGGAAGCATCTTTGTCACAACAGAAACGTAGTTTGAAAATTGGGCTGGCAACATAACAAAAAAAAAAAAAACGGGAAGGGAGCCAACAGCACCCGGGTTGACCCAGGCGGTCACCCATCCAAGTACTAGCCGGGCATGATGATGCTTAACTTCGGTGGTCGGACGAGAACCGGTGTATTCATCATGGTATCGCCGTTGGCGCTCATCTAATGTAGGAGCACGGCAGAATTCGCGTTCGGCTTTTCTCCCAACACACAAAATGTTAGTTTTCGGCCGCATTTGACGAAAGCGCTTCCTTCCGCAACCGCCAGTTCCTCGAGGACGGCGCGGGGAGGCGCGCCCGGCGTCCCAGCAGAGTGACGGCCGAATTGGCGGGCGCACCGCCGCGTGTGTGAGACGCACTGCTGCTCGTTGCACCCCCTGTCATTCGCTGGGCGCGTTCAGCCTTCGACACTAGCGGAGGACGCATCTTGTCCCTGGTGTTCAGCGGAGGGCCTGTGCGGGGTGTGGCAGTGTCGTGCTGGAGGGCCCACTGGTAGCGATGTGGGCTTCCTCGCCTCGCCTCGCCTCGCCTCGCCGCGCCTCACACCAGGTGTCTGCGTAGTTTGCAGTGCATTCGCACCATTCCTATCCCTGTCCCTGTCCCCGTCCCGACTTGTCCCGACTTTGCTCGACTGCCGCTCGCTGCCGCTCGGGTCGTGGTCCATATGACAGCGCAAGCACGAAAAACGTCTGCGGGACGAGACGAGACGAGACGAGACGAGACGACTAAGGAATAAATTCGTGGTTACAAATCAAATTTGGAACTCTACATTCCTACACAACAATAGGCGGTGACGTATTTCAGAAATCACCTGCCAATTCGTACTGTTTTGTCGTTTTCAAAGTCTTCTTGGCAAACTTGGTTAGCACATTCTCCCTCAAACTGAGTTAATTACTGCATTATCGTACCATTACAGTAGTTTAAACGGTTTAAGGAAGCATCTTTGTCACAACAGAAAGGTAGTTTGAAAATTGGGCTGGCGACATAACAAAAAAAAAAAAACAGGAAGGGAGCCAACAGCACCCGGGTTTCCCAGGCGGTCACCCATCCAAGTACTAGCAGGGCCCGATGATGCTTAACTTCGGTGATCGGACGAGAACCGGTGTATTCATCATGGTATGGCCGTTGGCGCTCATCTAATGTAGGAGCACGGCAGAATTCGCGTTCGGCTTTTCTCCCAACACACAAAATGTTAGTTTTCGGCCGCATTTGACGAAAGCGCTTCCTTCCGCAACCGCCAGTTCCTCGAGGACGGCGCGGGGAGGCGCGCCCGGCGTCCCAGCAGAGTGACGGCCGAATTGGCGGGCGCACCGCCGCGTGTGTGAGACGCACTGCTGCTCGTTGCACCCCCTGTCATTCGCTGGGCGCGTTCAGCCTTCGACACTAGCGGAGGACGCATCTTGTCCCTGGTGTTCAGCGGAGGGCCTGTGCGGGGTGTGGCAGTGTCGTGCTGGAGGGCCCACTGGTAGCGATGTGGGCTTCCTCGCCTCGCCTCGCCTCGCCTCGCCGCGCCTCACACCAGGTGTCTGCGTAGTTTGCAGTGCATTCGCACCATTCCTATCCCTGTCCCTGTCCCCGTCCCGACTTGTCCCGACTTTGCTCGACTGCCGCTCGCTGCCGCTCGGGTCGTGGTCCATATGACAGCGCAAGCACGAAAAACGTCTGCGGGACGAGACGAGACGAGACGAGACGAGACGACTAAGGAATAAATTCGTGGTTACAAATCAAATTTGGAACTCTACATTCCTACACAACAATAGGCGGTGACGTATTTCAGAAATCACCTGCCGATTCGTACTGTTTTGTCGTTTTCAAAGTCTTCTTGGCAAACTTGGTTAGCACATTCTCCCTCAAACTGAGTTAATTACTGCATTTTCGTACCATTACAGTAGTTTAAAAGGCTTAAGGAAGCATCTTTGTCACAACAGAAACGTAGTTTGAAAATTGGGCTGGCAACATAACAAAAAAAAAAAACGGGAAGGGAGCCAACAGCACCCGGGTTGACCCAGGCGGTCACCCATCCAAGTACTAGCCGGGCATGATGATGCTTAACTTCGGTGGTCGGACGAGAACCGGTGTATTCATCATGGTATCGCCGTTGGCGCTCATCTAATGTAGGAGCACGGCAGAATTCGCGTTCGGCTTTTCTCCCAACACACAAAATGTTAGTTTTCGGCCGCATTTGACGAAAGCGCTTCCTTCCGCAACCGCCAGTTCCTCGAGGACGGCGCGGGGAGGCGCGCCCGGCGTCCCAGCAGAGTGACGGCCGAATTGGCGGGCGCACCGCCGCGTGTGTGAGACGCACTGCTGCTCGTTGCACCCCCTGTCATTCGCTGGGCGCGTTCAGCCTTCGACACTAGCGGAGGACGCATCTTGTCCCTGGTGTTCAGCGGAGGGCCTGTGCGGGGTGTGGCAGTGTCGTGCTGGAGGGCCCACTGGTAGCGATGTGGGCTTCCTCGCCTCGCCTCGCCTCGCCTCGCCGCGCCTCACACCAGGTGTCTGCGTAGTTTGCAGTGCATTCGCACCATTCCTATCCCTGTCCCTGTCCCCGTCCCGACTTGTCCCGACTTTGCTCGACTGCCGCTCGCTGCCGCTCGGGTCGTGGTCCATATGACAGCGCAAGCACGAAAAACGTCTGCGGGACGAGACGAGACGAGACGAGACGAGACGACTAAGGAATAAATTCGTGGTTAAATTTGGAACTCTACATTCCTACACAACAATAGGCGGTGACGTATTTCAGAAATCACCTGCCGATTCGTACTGTTTTGTCGTTTTCAAAGTCTTCTTGGCAAACTTGGTTAGCACATTCTCCCTCAAACTGAGTTAATTACTGCATTTTCGTACCATTACAGTAGTTTAAAAGGCTTAAGGAAGCATCTTTGTCACAACAGAAACGTAGTTTGAAAATTGGGCTGGCAACATAACAAAAAAAAAAAAACGGGAAGGGAGCCAACAGCACCCGGGTTGACCCAGGCGGTCACCCATCCAAGTACTAGCCGGGCATGATGATGCTTAACTTCGGTGGTCGGACGAGAACCGGTGTATTCATCATGGTATCGCCGTTGGCGCTCATCTAATGTAGGAGCACGGCAGAATTCGCGTTCGGCTTTTCTCCCAACACACAAAATGTTAGTTTTCGGCCGCATTTGACGAAAGCGCTTCCTTCCGCAACCGCCAGTTCCTCGAGGACGGCGCGGGGAGGCGCGCCCGGCGTCCCAGCAGAGTGACGGCCGAATTGGCGGGCGCACCGCCGCGTGTGTGAGACGCACTGCTGCTCGTTGCACCCCCTGTCATTCGCTGGGCGCGTTCAGCCTTCGACACTAGCGGAGGACGCATCTTGTCCCTGGTGTTCAGCGGAGGGCCTGTGCGGGGTGTGGCAGTGTCGTGCTGGAGGGCCCACTGGTAGCGATGTGGGCTTCCTCGCCTCGCCTCGCCTCGCCTCGCCGCGCCTCACACCAGGTGTCTGCGTAGTTTGCAGTGCATTCGCACCATTCCTATCCCTGTCCCTGTCCCCGTCCCGACTTGTCCCGACTTTGCTCGACTGCCGCTCGCTGCCGCTCGGGTCGTGGTCCATATGACAGCGCAAGCACGAAAAACGTCTGCGGGACGAGACGAGACGAGACGAGACGAGACGACTAAGGAATAAATTCGTGGTTACAAATCAAATTTGGAACTCTACATTCCTACACAACAATAGGCGGTGACGTATTTCAGAAATCACCTGCCGATTCGTACTGTTTTGTCGTTTTCAAAGTCTTCTTGGCAAACTTGGTTAGCACATTCTCCCTCAAACTGAGTTAATTACTGCATTTTCGTACCATTACAGTAGTTTAAAAGGCTTAAGGAAGCATCTTTGTCACAACAGAAACGTAGTTTGAAAATTGGGCTGGCAACATAACAAAAAAAAAAAAACGGGAAGGGAGCCAACAGCACCCGGGTTGACCCAGGCGGTCACCCATCCAAGTACTAGCCGGGCATGATGATGCTTAACTTCGGTGGTCGGACGAGAACCGGTGTATTCATCATGGTATCGCCGTTGGCGCTCATCTAATGTAGGAGCACGGCAGAATTCGCGTTCGGCTTTTCTCCCAACACACAAAATGTTAGTTTTCGGCCGCATTTGACGAAAGCGCTTCCTTCCGCAACCGCCAGTTCCTCGAGGACGGCGCGGGGAGGCGCGCCCGGCGTCCCAGCAGAGTGACGGCCGAATTGGCGGGCGCACCGCCGCGTGTGTGAGACGCACTGCTGCTCGTTGCACCCCCTGTCATTCGCTGGGCGCGTTCAGCCTTCGACACTAGCGGAGGACGCATCTTGTCCCTGGTGTTCAGCGGAGGGCCTGTGCGGGGTGTGGCAGTGTCGTGCTGGAGGGCCCACTGGTAGCGATGTGGGCTTCCTCGCCTCGCCTCGCCTCGCCTCGCCGCGCCTCACACCAGGTGTCTGCGTAGTTTGCAGTGCATTCGCACCATTCCTATCCCTGTCCCTGTCCCCGTCCCGACTTGTCCCGACTTTGCTCGACTGCCGCTCGCTGCCGCTCGGGTCGTGGTCCATATGACAGCGCAAGCACGAAAAACGTCTGCGGGACGAGACGAGACGAGACGAGACGAGACGACTAAGGAATAAATTCGTGGTTACAAATCAAATTTGGAACTCTACATTCCTACACAACAATAGGCGGTGACGTATTTCAGAAATCACCTGCCGATTCGTACTGTTTTGTCGTTTTCAAAGTCTTCTTGGCAAACTTGGTTAGCACATTCTCCCTCAAACTGAGTTAATTACTGCATTATCGTACCATTACAGTAGTTTAAACGGTTTAAGGAAGCATCTTTGTCACAACAGAAAGGTAGTTTGAAAATTGGGCTGGCGACATAACAAAAAAAAAAAAACGGGAAGGGAGCCAACAGCACCCGGGTTTCCCAGGCGGTCACCCATCCAAGTACTAGCAGGGCCCGATGATGCTTAACTTCGGTGATCGGACGAGAACCGGTGTATTCATCATGGTATGGCCGTTGGCGCTCATCTAATGTAGGAGCACGGCAGAATTCGCGTTCGGCTTTTCTCCCAACACACAAAATGTTAGTTTTCGGCCGCATTTGACGAAAGCGCTTCCTTCCGCAACCGCCAGTTCCTCGAGGACGGCGCGGGGAGGCGCGCCCGGCGTCCCAGCAGAGTGACGGCCGAATTGGCGGGCGCACCGCCGCGTGTGTGAGACGCACTGCTGCTCGTTGCACCCCCTGTCATTCGCTGGGCGCGTTCAGCCTTCGACACTAGCGGAGGACGCATCTTGTCCCTGGTGTTCAGCGGAGGGCCTGTGCGGGGTGTGGCAGTGTCGTGCTGGAGGGCCCACTGGTAGCGATGTGGGCTTCCTCGCCTCGCCTCGCCTCGCCTCGCCGCGCCTCACACCAGGTGTCTGCGTAGTTTGCAGTGCATTCGCACCATTCCTATCCCTGTCCCTGTCCCCGTCCCGACTTGTCCCGACTTTGCTCGACTGCCGCTCGCTGCCGCTCGGGTCGTGGTCCATATGACAGCGCAAGCACGAAAAACGTCTGCGGGACGAGACGAGACGAGACGAGACGAGACGACTAAGGAATAAATTCGTGGTTACAAATCAAATTTGGAACTCTACATTCCTACACAACAATAGGCGGTGACGTATTTCAGAAATCACCTGCCAATTCGTACTGTTTTGTCGTTTTCAAAGTCTTCTTGGCAAACTTGGTTAGCACATTCTCCCTCAAACTGAGTTAATTACTGCATTATCGTACCATTACAGTAGTTTAAACGGTTTAAGGAAGCATCTTTGTCACAACAGAAAGGTAGTTTGAAAATTGGGCTGGCGACATAACAAAAAAAAAAAAACAGGAAGGGAGCCAACAGCACCCGGGTTTCCCAGGCGGTCACCCATCCAAGTACTAGCAGGGCCCGATGATGCTTAACTTCGGTGATCGGACGAGAACCGGTGTATTCATCATGGTATGGCCGTTGGCGCTCATCTAATGTAGGAGCACGGCAGAATTCGCGTTCGGCTTTTCTCCCAACACACAAAATGTTAGTTTTCGGCCGCATTTGACGAAAGCGCTTCCTTCCGCAACCGCCAGTTCCTCGAGGACGGCGCGGGGAGGCGCGCCCGGCGTCCCAGCAGAGTGACGGCCGAATTGGCGGGCGCACCGCCGCGTGTGTGAGACGCACTGCTGCTCGTTGCACCCCCTGTCATTCGCTGGGCGCGTTCAGCCTTCGACACTAGCGGAGGACGCATCTTGTCCCTGGTGTTCAGCGGAGGGCCTGTGCGGGGTGTGGCAGTGTCGTGCTGGAGGGCCCACTGGTAGCGATGTGGGCTTCCTCGCCTCGCCTCGCCTCGCCTCGCCGCGCCTCACACCAGGTGTCTGCGTAGTTTGCAGTGCATTCGCACCATTCCTATCCCTGTCCCTGTCCCCGTCCCGACTTGTCCCGACTTTGCTCGACTGCCGCTCGCTGCCGCTCGGGTCGTGGTCCATATGACAGCGCAAGCACGAAAAACGTCTGCGGGACGAGACGAGACGAGACGAGACGAGACGACTAAGGAATAAATTCGTGGTTACAAATCAAATTTGGAACTCTACATTCCTACACAACAATAGGCGGTGACGTATTTCAGAAATCACCTGCCAATTCGTACTGTTTTGTCGTTTTCAAAGTCTTCTTGGCAAACTTGGTTAGCACATTCTCCCTCAAACTGAGTTAATTACTGCATTATCGTACCATTACAGTAGTTTAAACGGTTTAAGGAAGCATCTTTGTCACAACAGAAAGGTAGTTTGAAAATTGGGCTGGCGACATAACAAAAAAAAAAAAACAGGAAGGGAGCCAACAGCACCCGGGTTTCCCAGGCGGTCACCCATCCAAGTACTAGCAGGGCCCGATGATGCTTAACTTCGGTGATCGGACGAGAACCGGTGTATTCATCATGGTATCGCCGTTGGCGCTCATCTAATGTAGGAGCACGGCAGAATTCGCGTTCGGCTTTTCTCCCAACACACAAAATGTTAGTTTTCGGCCGCATTTGACGAAAGCGCTTCCTTCCGCAACCGCCAGTTCCTCGAGGACGGCGCGGGGAGGCGCGCCCGGCGTCCCAGCAGAGTGACGGCCGAATTGGCGGGCGCACCGCCGCGTGTGTGAGACGCACTGCTGCTCGTTGCACCCCCTGTCATTCGCTGGGCGCGTTCAGCCTTCGACACTAGCGGAGGACGCATCTTGTCCCTGGTGTTCAGCGGAGGGCCTGTGCGGGGTGTGGCAGTGTCGTGCTGGAGGGCCCACTGGTAGCGATGTGGGCTTCCTCGCCTCGCCTCGCCTCGCCTCGCCGCGCCTCACACCAGGTGTCTGCGTAGTTTGCAGTGCATTCGCACCATTCCTATCCCTGTCCCTGTCCCCGTCCCGACTTGTCCCGACTTTGCTCGACTGCCGCTCGCTGCCGCTCGGGTCGTGGTCCATATGACAGCGCAAGCACGAAAAACGTCTGCGGGACGAGACGAGACGAGACGAGACGAGACGACTAAGGAATAAATTCGTGGTTACAAATCAAATTTGGAACTCTACATTCCTACACAACAATAGGCGGTGACGTATTTCAGAAATCACCTGCCGATTCGTACTGTTTTGTCGTTTTCAAAGTCTTCTTGGCAAACTTGGTTAGCACATTCTCCCTCAAACTGAGTTAATTACTGCATTTTCGTACCATTACAGTAGTTTAAAAGGCTTAAGGAAGCATCTTTGTCACAACAGAAACGTAGTTTGAAAATTGGGCTGGCAACATAACAAAAAAAAAAAAACGGGAAGGGAGCCAACAGCACCCGGGTTGACCCAGGCGGTCACCCATCCAAGTACTAGCCGGGCATGATGATGCTTAACTTCGGTGGTCGGACGAGAACCGGTGTATTCATCATGGTATCGCCGTTGGCGCTCATCTAATGTAGGAGCACGGCAGAATTCGCGTTCGGCTTTTCTCCCAACACACAAAATGTTAGTTTTCGGCCGCATTTGACGAAAGCGCTTCCTTCCGCAACCGCCAGTTCCTCGAGGACGGCGCGGGGAGGCGCGCCCGGCGTCCCAGCAGAGTGACGGCCGAATTGGCGGGCGCACCGCCGCGTGTGTGAGACGCACTGCTGCTCGTTGCACCCCCTGTCATTCGCTGGGCGCGTTCAGCCTTCGACACTAGCGGAGGACGCATCTTGTCCCTGGTGTTCAGCGGAGGGCCTGTGCGGGGTGTGGCAGTGTCGTGCTGGAGGGCCCACTGGTAGCGATGTGGGCTTCCTCGCCTCGCCTCGCCTCGCCTCGCCGCGCCTCACACCAGGTGTCTGCGTAGTTTGCAGTGCATTCGCACCATTCCTATCCCTGTCCCTGTCCCCGTCCCGACTTGTCCCGACTTTGCTCGACTGCCGCTCGCTGCCGCTCGGGTCGTGGTCCATATGACAGCGCAAGCACGAAAAACGTCTGCGGGACGAGACGAGACGAGACGAGACGAGACGACTAAGGAATAAATTCGTGGTTACAAATCAAATTTGGAACTCTACATTCCTACACAACAATAGGCGGTGACGTATTTCAGAAATCACCTGCCAATTCGTACTGTTTTGTCGTTTTCAAAGTCTTCTTGGCAAACTTGGTTAGCACATTCTCCCTCAAACTGAGTTAATTACTGCATTATCGTACCATTACAGTAGTTTAAACGGTTTAAGGAAGCATCTTTGTCACAACAGAAAGGTAGTTTGAAAATTGGGCTGGCGACATAACAAAAAAAAAAAAACAGGAAGGGAGCCAACAGCACCCGGGTTTCCCAGGCGGTCACCCATCCAAGTACTAGCAGGGCCCGATGATGCTTAACTTCGGTGATCGGACGAGAACCGGTGTATTCATCATGGTATCGCCGTTGGCGCTCATCTAATGTAGGAGCACGGCAGAATTCGCGTTCGGCTTTTCTCCCAACACACAAAATGTTAGTTTTCGGCCGCATTTGACGAAAGCGCTTCCTTCCGCAACCGCCAGTTCCTCGAGGACGGCGCGGGGAGGCGCGCCCGGCGTCCCAGCAGAGTGACGGCCGAATTGGCGGGCGCACCGCCGCGTGTGTGAGACGCACTGCTGCTCGTTGCACCCCCTGTCATTCGCTGGGCGCGTTCAGCCTTCGACACTAGCGGAGGACGCATCTTGTCCCTGGTGTTCAGCGGAGGGCCTGTGCGGGGTGTGGCAGTGTCGTGCTGGAGGGCCCACTGGTAGCGATGTGGGCTTCCTCGCCTCGCCTCGCCTCGCCTCGCCGCGCCTCACACCAGGTGTCTGCGTAGTTTGCAGTGCATTCGCACCATTCCTATCCCTGTCCCTGTCCCCGTCCCGACTTGTCCCGACTTTGCTCGACTGCCGCTCGCTGCCGCTCGGGTCGTGGTCCATATGACAGCGCAAGCACGAAAAACGTCTGCGGGACGAGACGAGACGAGACGAGACGAGACGACTAAGGAATAAATTCGTGGTTACAAATCAAATTTGGAACTCTACATTCCTACACAACAATAGGCGGTGACGTATTTCAGAAATCACCTGCCGATTCGTACTGTTTTGTCGTTTTCAAAGTCTTCTTGGCAAACTTGGTTAGCACATTCTCCCTCAAACTGAGTTAATTACTGCATTTTCGTACCATTACAGTAGTTTAAAAGGCTTAAGGAAGCATCTTTGTCACAACAGAAACGTAGTTTGAAAATTGGGCTGGCAACATAACAAAAAAAAAAAAAACGGGAAGGGAGCCAACAGCACCCGGGTTGACCCAGGCGGTCACCCATCCAAGTACTAGCCGGGCATGATGATGCTTAACTTCGGTGGTCGGACGAGAACCGGTGTATTCATCATGGTATCGCCGTTGGCGCTCATCTAATGTAGGAGCACGGCAGAATTCGCGTTCGGCTTTTCTCCCAACACACAAAATGTTAGTTTTCGGCCGCATTTGACGAAAGCGCTTCCTTCCGCAACCGCCAGTTCCTCGAGGACGGCGCGGGGAGGCGCGCCCGGCGTCCCAGCAGAGTGACGGCCGAATTGGCGGGCGCACCGCCGCGTGTGTGAGACGCACTGCTGCTCGTTGCACCCCCTGTCATTCGCTGGGCGCGTTCAGCCTTCGACACTAGCGGAGGACGCATCTTGTCCCTGGTGTTCAGCGGAGGGCCTGTGCGGGGTGTGGCAGTGTCGTGCTGGAGGGCCCACTGGTAGCGATGTGGGCTTCCTCGCCTCGCCTCGCCTCGCCTCGCCGCGCCTCACACCAGGTGTCTGCGTAGTTTGCAGTGCATTCGCACCATTCCTATCCCTGTCCCTGTCCCCGTCCCGACTTGTCCCGACTTTGCTCGACTGCCGCTCGCTGCCGCTCGGGTCGTGGTCCATATGACAGCGCAAGCACGAAAAACGTCTGCGGGACGAGACGAGACGAGACGAGACGAGACGACTAAGGAATAAATTCGTGGTTACAAATCAAATTTGGAACTCTACATTCCTACACAACAATAGGCGGTGACGTATTTCAGAAATCACCTGCCAATTCGTACTGTTTTGTCGTTTTCAAAGTCTTCTTGGCAAACTTGGTTAGCACATTCTCCCTCAAACTGAGTTAATTACTGCATTATCGTACCATTACAGTAGTTTAAACGGTTTAAGGAAGCATCTTTGTCACAACAGAAAGGTAGTTTGAAAATTGGGCTGGCGACATAACAAAAAAAAAAAGAACAGGAAGGGAGCCAACAGCACCCGGGTTTCCCAGGCGGTCACCCATCCAAGTACTAGCAGGGCCCGATGATGCTTAACTTCGGTGATCGGACGAGAACCGGTGTATTCATCATGGTATCGCCGTTGGCGCTCATCTAATGTAGGAGCACGGCAGAATTCGCGTTCGGCTTTTCTCCCAACACACAAAATGTTAGTTTTCGGCCGCATTTGACGAAAGCGCTTCCTTCCGCAACCGCCAGTTCCTCGAGGACGGCGCGGGGAGGCGCGCCCGGCGTCCCAGCAGAGTGACGGCCGAATTGGCGGGCGCACCGCCGCGTGTGTGAGACGCACTGCTGCTCGTTGCACCCCCTGTCATTCGCTGGGCGCGTTCAGCCTTCGACACTAGCGGAGGACGCATCTTGTCCCTGGTGTTCAGCGGAGGGCCTGTGCGGGGTGTGGCAGTGTCGTGCTGGAGGGCCCACTGGTAGCGATGTGGGCTTCCTCGCCTCTCCTCGCCTCGCCTCGCCGCGCCTCACACCAGGTGTCTGCGTAGTTTGCAGTGCATTCGCACCATTCCTATCCCTGTCCCTGTCCCCGTCCCGACTTGTCCCGACTTTGCTCGACTGCCGCTCGCTGCCGCTCGGGTCGTGGTCCATATGACAGCGCAAGCACGAAAAACGTCTGCGGGACGAGACGAGACGAGACGAGACGAGACGACTAAGGAATAAATTCGTGGTTACAAATCAAATTTGGAACTCTACATTCCTACACAACAATAGGCGGTGACGTATTTCAGAAATCACCTGCCGATTCGTACTGTTTTGTCGTTTTCAAAGTCTTCTTGGCAAACTTGGTTAGCACATTCTCCCTCAAACTGAGTTAATTACTGCATTTTCGTACCATTACAGTAGTTTAAAAGGCTTAAGGAAGCATCTTTGTCACAACAGAAACGTAGTTTGAAAATTGGGCTGGCAACATAACAAAAAAAAAAAAACGGGAAGGGAGCCAACAGCACCCGGGTTGACCCAGGCGGTCACCCATCCAAGTACTAGCCGGGCATGATGATGCTTAACTTCGGTGGTCGGACGAGAACCGGTGTATTCATCATGGTATCGCCGTTGGCGCTCATCTAATGTAGGAGCACGGCAGAATTCGCGTTCGGCTTTTCTCCCAACACACAAAATGTTAGTTTTCGGCCGCATTTGACGAAAGCGCTTCCTTCCGCAACCGCCAGTTCCTCGAGGACGGCGCGGGGAGGCGCGCCCGGCGTCCCAGCAGAGTGACGGCCGAATTGGCGGGCGCACCGCCGCGTGTGTGAGACGCACTGCTGCTCGTTGCACCCCCTGTCATTCGCTGGGCGCGTTCAGCCTTCGACACTAGCGGAGGACGCATCTTGTCCCTGGTGTTCAGCGGAGGGCCTGTGCGGGGTGTGGCAGTGTCGTGCTGGAGGGCCCACTGGTAGCGATGTGGGCTTCCTCGCCTCGCCTCGCCTCGCCTCGCCGCGCCTCACACCAGGTGTCTGCGTAGTTTGCAGTGCATTCGCACCATTCCTATCCCTGTCCCTGTCCCCGTCCCGACTTGTCCCGACTTTGCTCGACTGCCGCTCGCTGCCGCTCGGGTCGTGGTCCATATGACAGCGCAAGCACGAAAAACGTCTGCGGGACGAGACGAGACGAGACGAGACGAGACGACTAAGGAATAAATTCGTGGTTACAAATCAAATTTGGAACTCTACATTCCTACACAACAATAGGCGGTGACGTATTTCAGAAATCACCTGCCGATTCGTACTGTTTTGTCGTTTTCAAAGTCTTCTTGGCAAACTTGGTTAGCACATTCTCCCTCAAACTGAGTTAATTACTGCATTTTCGTACCATTACAGTAGTTTAAAAGGCTTAAGGAAGCATCTTTGTCACAACAGAAACGTAGTTTGAAAATTGGGCTGGCAACATAACAAAAAAAAAAAACGGGAAGGGAGCCAACAGCACCCGGGTTGACCCAGGCGGTCACCCATCCAAGTACTAGCCGGGCATGATGATGCTTAACTTCGGTGGTCGGACGAGAACCGGTGTATTCATCATGGTATCGCCGTTGGCGCTCATCTAATGTAGGAGCACGGCAGAATTCGCGTTCGGCTTTTCTCCCAACACACAAAATGTTAGTTTTCGGCCGCATTTGACGAAAGCGCTTCCTTCCGCAACCGCCAGTTCCTCGAGGACGGCGCGGGGAGGCGCGCCCGGCGTCCCAGCAGAGTGACGGCCGAATTGGCGGGCGCACCGCCGCGTGTGTGAGACGCACTGCTGCTCGTTGCACCCCCTGTCATTCGCTGGGCGCGTTCAGCCTTCGACACTAGCGGAGGACGCATCTTGTCCCTGGTGTTCAGCGGAGGGCCTGTGCGGGGTGTGGCAGTGTCGTGCTGGAGGGCCCACTGGTAGCGATGTGGGCTTCCTCGCCTCGCCTCGCCTCGCCTCGCCGCGCCTCACACCAGGTGTCTGCGTAGTTTGCAGTGCATTCGCACCATTCCTATCCCTGTCCCTGTCCCCGTCCCGACTTGTCCCGACTTTGCTCGACTGCCGCTCGCTGCCGCTCGGGTCGTGGTCCATATGACAGCGCAAGCACGAAAAACGTCTGCGGGACGAGACGAGACGAGACGAGACGAGACGACTAAGGAATAAATTCGTGGTTACAAATCAAATTTGGAACTCTACATTCCTACACAACAATAGGCGGTGACGTATTTCAGAAATCACCTGCCAATTCGTACTGTTTTGTCGTTTTCAAAGTCTTCTTGGCAAACTTGGTTAGCACATTCTCCCTCAAACTGAGTTAATTACTGCATTATCGTACCATTACAGTAGTTTAAACGGTTTAAGGAAGCATCTTTGTCACAACAGAAAGGTAGTTTGAAAATTGGGCTGGCGACATAACAAAAAAAAAAAAACAGGAAGGGAGCCAACAGCACCCGGGTTGACCCAGGCGGTCACCCATCCAAGTACTAGCCGGGCATGATGATGCTTAACTTCGGTGGTCGGACGAGAACCGGTGTATTCATCATGGTATCGCCGTTGGCGCTCATCTAATGTAGGAGCACGGCAGAATTCGCGTTCGGCTTTTCTCCCAACACACAAAATGTTAGTTTTCGGCCGCATTTGACGAAAGCGCTTCCTTCCGCAACCGCCAGTTCCTCGAGGACGGCGCGGGGAGGCGCGCCCGGCGTCCCAGCAGAGTGACGGCCGAATTGGCGGGCGCACCGCCGCGTGTGTGAGACGCACTGCTGCTCGTTGCACCCCCTGTCATTCGCTGGGCGCGTTCAGCCTTCGACACTAGCGGAGGACGCATCTTGTCCCTGGTGTTCAGCGGAGGGCCTGTGCGGGGTGTGGCAGTGTCGTGCTGGAGGGCCCACTGGTAGCGATGTGGGCTTCCTCGCCTCGCCTCGCCTCGCCTCGCCGCGCCTCACACCAGGTGTCTGCGTAGTTTGCAGTGCATTCGCACCATTCCTATCCCTGTCCCTGTCCCCGTCCCGACTTGTCCCGACTTTGCTCGACTGCCGCTCGCTGCCGCTCGGGTCGTGGTCCATATGACAGCGCAAGCACGAAAAACGTCTGCGGGACGAGACGAGACGAGACGAGACGAGACGACTAAGGAATAAATTCGTGGTTACAAATCAAATTTGGAACTCTACATTCCTACACAACAATAGGCGGTGACGTATTTCAGAAATCACCTGCCAATTCGTACTGTTTTGTCGTTTTCAAAGTCTTCTTGGCAAACTTGGTTAGCACATTCTCCCTCAAACTGAGTTAATTACTGCATTATCGTACCATTACAGTAGTTTAAACGGTTTAAGGAAGCATCTTTGTCACAACAGAAAGGTAGTTTGAAAATTGGGCTGGCGACATAACAAAAAAAAAAAAACAGGAAGGGAGCCAACAGCACCCGGGTTTCCCAGGCGGTCACCCATCCAAGTACTAGCAGGGCCCGATGATGCTTAACTTCGGTGATCGGACGAGAACCGGTGTATTCATCATGGTATGGCCGTTGGCGCTCATCTAATGTAGGAGCACGGCAGAATTCGCGTTCGGCTTTTCTCCCAACACACAAAATGTTAGTTTTCGGCCGCATTTGACGAAAGCGCTTCCTTCCGCAACCGCCAGTTCCTCGAGGACGGCGCGGGGAGGCGCGCCCGGCGTCCCAGCAGAGTGACGGCCGAATTGGCGGGCGCACCGCCGCGTGTGTGAGACGCACTGCTGCTCGTTGCACCCCCTGTCATTCGCTGGGCGCGTTCAGCCTTCGACACTAGCGGAGGACGCATCTTGTCCCTGGTGTTCAGCGGAGGGCCTGTGCGGGGTGTGGCAGTGTCGTGCTGGAGGGCCCACTGGTAGCGATGTGGGCTTCCTCGCCTCTCCTCGCCTCGCCTCGCCGCGCCTCACACCAGGTGTCTGCGTAGTTTGCAGTGCATTCGCACCATTCCTATCCCTGTCCCTGTCCCCGTCCCGACTTGTCCCGACTTTGCTCGACTGCCGCTCGCTGCCGCTCGGGTCGTGGTCCATATGACAGCGCAAGCACGAAAAACGTCTGCGGGACGAGACGAGACGAGACGAGACGAGACGACTAAGGAATAAATTCGTGGTTACAAATCAAATTTGGAACTCTACATTCCTACACAACAATAGGCGGTGACGTATTTCAGAAATCACCTGCCGATTCGTACTGTTTTGTCGTTTTCAAAGTCTTCTTGGCAAACTTGGTTAGCACATTCTCCCTCAAACTGAGTTAATTACTGCATTTTCGTACCATTACAGTAGTTTAAAAGGCTTAAGGAAGCATCTTTGTCACAACAGAAACGTAGTTTGAAAATTGGGCTGGCAACATAACAAAAAAAAAAAAACGGGAAGGGAGCCAACAGCACCCGGGTTGACCCAGGCGGTCACCCATCCAAGTACTAGCCGGGCATGATGATGCTTAACTTCGGTGGTCGGACGAGAACCGGTGTATTCATCATGGTATCGCCGTTGGCGCTCATCTAATGTAGGAGCACGGCAGAATTCGCGTTCGGCTTTTCTCCCAACACACAAAATGTTAGTTTTCGGCCGCATTTGACGAAAGCGCTTCCTTCCGCAACCGCCAGTTCCTCGAGGACGGCGCGGGGAGGCGCGCCCGGCGTCCCAGCAGAGTGACGGCCGAATTGGCGGGCGCACCGCCGCGTGTGTGAGACGCACTGCTGCTCGTTGCACCCCCTGTCATTCGCTGGGCGCGTTCAGCCTTCGACACTAGCGGAGGACGCATCTTGTCCCTGGTGTTCAGCGGAGGGCCTGTGCGGGGTGTGGCAGTGTCGTGCTGGAGGGCCCACTGGTAGCGATGTGGGCTTCCTCGCCTCGCCTCGCCTCGCCTCGCCGCGCCTCACACCAGGTGTCTGCGTAGTTTGCAGTGCATTCGCACCATTCCTATCCCTGTCCCTGTCCCCGTCCCGACTTGTCCCGACTTTGCTCGACTGCCGCTCGCTGCCGCTCGGGTCGTGGTCCATATGACAGCGCAAGCACGAAAAACGTCTGCGGGACGAGACGAGACGAGACGAGACGAGACGACTAAGGAATAAATTCGTGGTTACAAATCAAATTTGGAACTCTACATTCCTACACAACAATAGGCGGTGACGTATTTCAGAAATCACCTGCCGATTCGTACTGTTTTGTCGTTTTCAAAGTCTTCTTGGCAAACTTGGTTAGCACATTCTCCCTCAAACTGAGTTAATTACTGCATTTTCGTACCATTACAGTAGTTTAAAAGGCTTAAGGAAGCATCTTTGTCACAACAGAAACGTAGTTTGAAAATTGGGCTGGCAACATAACAAAAAAAAAAAACGGGAAGGGAGCCAACAGCACCCGGGTTGACCCAGGCGGTCACCCATCCAAGTACTAGCCGGGCATGATGATGCTTAACTTCGGTGGTCGGACGAGAACCGGTGTATTCATCATGGTATCGCCGTTGGCGCTCATCTAATGTAGGAGCACGGCAGAATTCGCGTTCGGCTTTTCTCCCAACACACAAAATGTTAGTTTTCGGCCGCATTTGACGAAAGCGCTTCCTTCCGCAACCGCCAGTTCCTCGAGGACGGCGCGGGGAGGCGCGCCCGGCGTCCCAGCAGAGTGACGGCCGAATTGGCGGGCGCACCGCCGCGTGTGTGAGACGCACTGCTGCTCGTTGCACCCCCTGTCATTCGCTGGGCGCGTTCAGCCTTCGACACTAGCGGAGGACGCATCTTGTCCCTGGTGTTCAGCGGAGGGCCTGTGCGGGGTGTGGCAGTGTCGTGCTGGAGGGCCCACTGGTAGCGATGTGGGCTTCCTCGCCTCGCCTCGCCTCGCCTCGCCGCGCCTCACACCAGGTGTCTGCGTAGTTTGCAGTGCATTCGCACCATTCCTATCCCTGTCCCTGTCCCCGTCCCGACTTGTCCCGACTTTGCTCGACTGCCGCTCGCTGCCGCTCGGGTCGTGGTCCATATGACAGCGCAAGCACGAAAAACGTCTGCGGGACGAGACGAGACGAGACGAGACGAGACGACTAAGGAATAAATTCGTGGTTACAAATCAAATTTGGAACTCTACATTCCTACACAACAATAGGCGGTGACGTATTTCAGAAATCACCTGCCAATTCGTACTGTTTTGTCGTTTTCAAAGTCTTCTTGGCAAACTTGGTTAGCACATTCTCCCTCAAACTGAGTTAATTACTGCATTATCGTACCATTACAGTAGTTTAAACGGTTTAAGGAAGCATCTTTGTCACAACAGAAAGGTAGTTTGAAAATTGGGCTGGCGACATAACAAAAAAAAAAAAACAGGAAGGGAGCCAACAGCACCCGGGTTGACCCAGGCGGTCACCCATCCAAGTACTAGCCGGGCATGATGATGCTTAACTTCGGTGGTCGGACGAGAACCGGTGTATTCATCATGGTATCGCCGTTGGCGCTCATCTAATGTAGGAGCACGGCAGAATTCGCGTTCGGCTTTTCTCCCAACACACAAAATGTTAGTTTTCGGCCGCATTTGACGAAAGCGCTTCCTTCCGCAACCGCCAGTTCCTCGAGGACGGCGCGGGGAGGCGCGCCCGGCGTCCCAGCAGAGTGACGGCCGAATTGGCGGGCGCACCGCCGCGTGTGTGAGACGCACTGCTGCTCGTTGCACCCCCTGTCATTCGCTGGGCGCGTTCAGCCTTCGACACTAGCGGAGGACGCATCTTGTCCCTGGTGTTCAGCGGAGGGCCTGTGCGGGGTGTGGCAGTGTCGTGCTGGAGGGCCCACTGGTAGCGATGTGGGCTTCCTCGCCTCGCCTCGCCTCGCCTCGCCGCGCCTCACACCAGGTGTCTGCGTAGTTTGCAGTGCATTCGCACCATTCCTATCCCTGTCCCTGTCCCCGTCCCGACTTGTCCCGACTTTGCTCGACTGCCGCTCGCTGCCGCTCGGGTCGTGGTCCATATGACAGCGCAAGCACGAAAAACGTCTGCGGGACGAGACGAGACGAGACGAGACGAGACGACTAAGGAATAAATTCGTGGTTACAAATCAAATTTGGAACTCTACATTCCTACACAACAATAGGCGGTGACGTATTTCAGAAATCACCTGCCGATTCGTACTGTTTTGTCGTTTTCAAAGTCTTCTTGGCAAACTTGGTTAGCACATTCTCCCTCAAACTGAGTTAATTACTGCATTTTCGTACCATTACAGTAGTTTAAAAGGCTTAAGGAAGCATCTTTGTCACAACAGAAACGTAGTTTGAAAATTGGGCTGGCAACATAACAAAAAAAAAAAAACGGGAAGGGAGCCAACAGCACCCGGGTTGACCCAGGCGGTCACCCATCCAAGTACTAGCCGGGCATGATGATGCTTAACTTCGGTGGTCGGACGAGAACCGGTGTATTCATCATGGTATCGCCGTTGGCGCTCATCTAATGTAGGAGCACGGCAGAATTCGCGTTCGGCTTTTCTCCCAACACACAAAATGTTAGTTTTCGGCCGCATTTGACGAAAGCGCTTCCTTCCGCAACCGCCAGTTCCTCGAGGACGGCGCGGGGAGGCGCGCCCGGCGTCCCAGCAGAGTGACGGCCGAATTGGCGGGCGCACCGCCGCGTGTGTGAGACGCACTGCTGCTCGTTGCACCCCCTGTCATTCGCTGGGCGCGTTCAGCCTTCGACACTAGCGGAGGACGCATCTTGTCCCTGGTGTTCAGCGGAGGGCCTGTGCGGGGTGTGGCAGTGTCGTGCTGGAGGGCCCACTGGTAGCGATGTGGGCTTCCTCGCCTCGCCTCGCCTCGCCTCGCCGCGCCTCACACCAGGTGTCTGCGTAGTTTGCAGTGCATTCGCACCATTCCTATCCCTGTCCCTGTCCCCGTCCCGACTTGTCCCGACTTTGCTCGACTGCCGCTCGCTGCCGCTCGGGTCGTGGTCCATATGACAGCGCAAGCACGAAAAACGTCTGCGGGACGAGACGAGACGAGACGAGACGAGACGACTAAGGAATAAATTCGTGGTTACAAATCAAATTTGGAACTCTACATTCCTACACAACAATAGGCGGTGACGTATTTCAGAAATCACCTGCCGATTCGTACTGTTTTGTCGTTTTCAAAGTCTTCTTGGCAAACTTGGTTAGCACATTCTCCCTCAAACTGAGTTAATTACTGCATTTTCGTACCATTACAGTAGTTTAAAAGGCTTAAGGAAGCATCTTTGTCACAACAGAAACGTAGTTTGAAAATTGGGCTGGCAACATAACAAAAAAAAAAAACGGGAAGGGAGCCAACAGCACCCGGGTTGACCCAGGCGGTCACCCATCCAAGTACTAGCCGGGCATGATGATGCTTAACTTCGGTGGTCGGACGAGAACCGGTGTATTCATCATGGTATCGCCGTTGGCGCTCATCTAATGTAGGAGCACGGCAGAATTCGCGTTCGGCTTTTCTCCCAACACACAAAATGTTAGTTTTCGGCCGCATTTGACGAAAGCGCTTCCTTCCGCAACCGCCAGTTCCTCGAGGACGGCGCGGGGAGGCGCGCCCGGCGTCCCAGCAGAGTGACGGCCGAATTGGCGGGCGCACCGCCGCGTGTGTGAGACGCACTGCTGCTCGTTGCACCCCCTGTCATTCGCTGGGCGCGTTCAGCCTTCGACACTAGCGGAGGACGCATCTTGTCCCTGGTGTTCAGCGGAGGGCCTGTGCGGGGTGTGGCAGTGTCGTGCTGGAGGGCCCACTGGTAGCGATGTGGGCTTCCTCGCCTCGCCTCGCCTCGCCTCGCCGCGCCTCACACCAGGTGTCTGCGTAGTTTGCAGTGCATTCGCACCATTCCTATCCCTGTCCCTGTCCCCGTCCCGACTTGTCCCGACTTTGCTCGACTGCCGCTCGCTGCCGCTCGGGTCGTGGTCCATATGACAGCGCAAGCACGAAAAACGTCTGCGGGACGAGACGAGACGAGACGAGACGAGACGACTAAGGAATAAATTCGTGGTTACAAATCAAATTTGGAACTCTACATTCCTACACAACAATAGGCGGTGACGTATTTCAGAAATCACCTGCCAATTCGTACTGTTTTGTCGTTTTCAAAGTCTTCTTGGCAAACTTGGTTAGCACATTCTCCCTCAAACTGAGTTAATTACTGCATTATCGTACCATTACAGTAGTTTAAACGGTTTAAGGAAGCATCTTTGTCACAACAGAAAGGTAGTTTGAAAATTGGGCTGGCGACATAACAAAAAAAAAAAAACAGGAAGGGAGCCAACAGCACCCGGGTTGACCCAGGCGGTCACCCATCCAAGTACTAGCCGGGCATGATGATGCTTAACTTCGGTGGTCGGACGAGAACCGGTGTATTCATCATGGTATCGCCGTTGGCGCTCATCTAGTGTAGGAGCACGGCAGAATTCGCGTTCGGCTTTTCTCCCAACACACAAAATGTTAGTTTTCGGCCGCATTTGACGAAAGCGCTTCCTTCCGCAACCGCCAGTTCCTCGAGGACGGCGCGGGGAGGCGCGCCCGGCGTCCCAGCAGAGTGACGGCCGAATTGGCGGGCGCACCGCCGCGTGTGTGAGACGCACTGCTGCTCGTTGCACCCCCTGTCATTCGCTGGGCGCGTTCAGCCTTCGACACTAGCGGAGGACGCATCTTGTCCCTGGTGTTCAGCGGAGGGCCTGTGCGGGGTGTGGCAGTGTCGTGCTGGAGGGCCCACTGGTAGCGATGTGGGCTTCCTCGCCTCGCCTCGCCTCGCCTCGCCGCGCCTCACACCAGGTGTCTGCGTAGTTTGCAGTGCATTCGCACCATTCCTATCCCTGTCCCTGTCCCCGTCCCGACTTGTCCCGACTTTGCTCGACTGCCGCTCGCTGCCGCTCGGGTCGTGGTCCATATGACAGCGCAAGCACGAAAAACGTCTGCGGGACGAGACGAGACGAGACGAGACGAGACGACTAAGGAATAAATTCGTGGTTACAAATCAAATTTGGAACTCTACATTCCTACACAACAATAGGCGGTGACGTATTTCAGAAATCACCTGCCGATTCGTACTGTTTTGTCGTTTTCAAAGTCTTCTTGGCAAACTTGGTTAGCACATTCTCCCTCAAACTGAGTTAATTACTGCATTTTCGTACCATTACAGTAGTTTAAAAGGCTTAAGGAAGCATCTTTGTCACAACAGAAACGTAGTTTGAAAATTGGGCTGGCAACATAACAAAAAAAAAAAAACGGGAAGGGAGCCAACAGCACCCGGGTTGACCCAGGCGGTCACCCATCCAAGTACTAGCCGGGCATGATGATGCTTAACTTCGGTGGTCGGACGAGAACCGGTGTATTCATCATGGTATCGCCGTTGGCGCTCATCTAATGTAGGAGCACGGCAGAATTCGCGTTCGGCTTTTCTCCCAACACACAAAATGTTAGTTTTCGGCCGCATTTGACGAAAGCGCTTCCTTCCGCAACCGCCAGTTCCTCGAGGACGGCGCGGGGAGGCGCGCCCGGCGTCCCAGCAGAGTGACGGCCGAATTGGCGGGCGCACCGCCGCGTGTGTGAGACGCACTGCTGCTCGTTGCACCCCCTGTCATTCGCTGGGCGCGTTCAGCCTTCGACACTAGCGGAGGACGCATCTTGTCCCTGGTGTTCAGCGGAGGGCCTGTGCGGGGTGTGGCAGTGTCGTGCTGGAGGGCCCACTGGTAGCGATGTGGGCTTCCTCGCCTCGCCTCGCCTCGCCTCGCCGCGCCTCACACCAGGTGTCTGCGTAGTTTGCAGTGCATTCGCACCATTCCTATCCCTGTCCCTGTCCCCGTCCCGACTTGTCCCGACTTTGCTCGACTGCCGCTCGCTGCCGCTCGGGTCGTGGTCCATATGACAGCGCAAGCACGAAAAACGTCTGCGGGACGAGACGAGACGAGACGAGACGAGACGACTAAGGAATAAATTCGTGGTTACAAATCAAATTTGGAACTCTACATTCCTACACAACAATAGGCGGTGACGTATTTCAGAAATCACCTGCCGATTCGTACTGTTTTGTCGTTTTCAAAGTCTTCTTGGCAAACTTGGTTAGCACATTCTCCCTCAAACTGAGTTAATTACTGCATTTTCGTACCATTACAGTAGTTTAAAAGGCTTAAGGAAGCATCTTTGTCACAACAGAAACGTAGTTTGAAAATTGGGCTGGCAACATAACAAAAAAAAAAAACGGGAAGGGAGCCAACAGCACCCGGGTTGACCCAGGCGGTCACCCATCCAAGTACTAGCCGGGCATGATGATGCTTAACTTCGGTGGTCGGACGAGAACCGGTGTATTCATCATGGTATCGCCGTTGGCGCTCATCTAATGTAGGAGCACGGCAGAATTCGCGTTCGGCTTTTCTCCCAACACACAAAATGTTAGTTTTCGGCCGCATTTGACGAAAGCGCTTCCTTCCGCAACCGCCAGTTCCTCGAGGACGGCGCGGGGAGGCGCGCCCGGCGTCCCAGCAGAGTGACGGCCGAATTGGCGGGCGCACCGCCGCGTGTGTGAGACGCACTGCTGCTCGCTGCACCCCCTGTCATTCGCTGGGCGCGTTCAGCCTTCGACACTAGCGGAGGACGCATCTTGTCCCTGGTGTTCAGCGGAGGGCCTGTGCGGGGTGTGGCAGTGTCGTGCTGGAGGGCCCACTGGTAGCGATGTGGGCTTCCTCGCCTCGCCTCGCCTCGCCTCGCCGCGCCTCACACCAGGTGTCTGCGTAGTTTGCAGTGCATTCGCACCATTCCTATCCCTGTCCCTGTCCCCGTCCCGACTTGTCCCGACTTTGCTCGACTGCCGCTCGCTGCCGCTCGGGTCGTGGTCCATATGACAGCGCAAGCACGAAAAACGTCTGCGGGACGAGACGAGACGAGACGAGACGAGACGACTAAGGAATAAATTCGTGGTTACAAATCAAATTTGGAACTCTACATTCCTACACAACAATAGGCGGTGACGTATTTCAGAAATCACCTGCCAATTCGTACTGTTTTGTCGTTTTCAAAGTCTTCTTGGCAAACTTGGTTAGCACATTCTCCCTCAAACTGAGTTAATTACTGCATTATCGTACCATTACAGTAGTTTAAACGGTTTAAGGAAGCATCTTTGTCACAACAGAAAGGTAGTTTGAAAATTGGGCTGGCGACATAACAAAAAAAAAAAAACAGGAAGGGAGCCAACAGCACCCGGGTTGACCCAGGCGGTCACCCATCCAAGTACTAGCCGGGCATGATGATGCTTAACTTCGGTGGTCGGACGAGAACCGGTGTATTCATCATGGTATCGCCGTTGGCGCTCATCTAATGTAGGAGCACGGCAGAATTCGCGTTCGGCTTTTCTCCCAACACACAAAATGTTAGTTTTCGGCCGCATTTGACGAAAGCGCTTCCTTCCGCAACCGCCAGTTCCTCGAGGACGGCGCGGGGAGGCGCGCCCGGCGTCCCAGCAGAGTGACGGCCGAATTGGCGGGCGCACCGCCGCGTGTGTGAGACGCACTGCTGCTCGTTGCACCCCCTGTCATTCGCTGGGCGCGTTCAGCCTTCGACACTAGCGGAGGACGCATCTTGTCCCTGGTGTTCAGCGGAGGGCCTGTGCGGGGTGTGGCAGTGTCGTGCTGGAGGGCCCACTGGTAGCGATGTGGGCTTCCTCGCCTCGCCTCGCCTCGCCTCGCCGCGCCTCACACCAGGTGTCTGCGTAGTTTGCAGTGCATTCGCACCATTCCTATCCCTGTCCCTGTCCCCGTCCCGACTTGTCCCGACTTTGCTCGACTGCCGCTCGCTGCCGCTCGGGTCGTGGTCCATATGACAGCGCAAGCACGAAAAACGTCTGCGGGACGAGACGAGACGAGACGAGACGAGACGACTAAGGAATAAATTCGTGGTTACAAATCAAATTTGGAACTCTACATTCCTACACAACAATAGGCGGTGACGTATTTCAGAAATCACCTGCCGATTCGTACTGTTTTGTCGTTTTCAAAGTCTTCTTGGCAAACTTGGTTAGCACATTCTCCCTCAAACTGAGTTAATTACTGCATTTTCGTACCATTACAGTAGTTTAAAAGGCTTAAGGAAGCATCTTTGTCACAACAGAAACGTAGTTTGAAAATTGGGCTGGCAACATAACAAAAAAAAAAAAACGGGAAGGGAGCCAACAGCACCCGGGTTGACCCAGGCGGTCACCCATCCAAGTACTAGCCGGGCATGATGATGCTTAACTTCGGTGGTCGGACGAGAACCGGTGTATTCATCATGGTATCGCCGTTGGCGCTCATCTAATGTAGGAGCACGGCAGAATTCGCGTTCGGCTTTTCTCCCAACACACAAAATGTTAGTTTTCGGCCGCATTTGACGAAAGCGCTTCCTTCCGCAACCGCCAGTTCCTCGAGGACGGCGCGGGGAGGCGCGCCCGGCGTCCCAGCAGAGTGACGGCCGAATTGGCGGGCGCACCGCCGCGTGTGTGAGACGCACTGCTGCTCGTTGCACCCCCTGTCATTCGCTGGGCGCGTTCAGCCTTCGACACTAGCGGAGGACGCATCTTGTCCCTGGTGTTCAGCGGAGGGCCTGTGCGGGGTGTGGCAGTGTCGTGCTGGAGGGCCCACTGGTAGCGATGTGGGCTTCCTCGCCTCGCCTCGCCTCGCCTCGCCGCGCCTCACACCAGGTGTCTGCGTAGTTTGCAGTGCATTCGCACCATTCCTATCCCTGTCCCTGTCCCCGTCCCGACTTGTCCCGACTTTGCTCGACTGCCGCTCGCTGCCGCTCGGGTCGTGGTCCATATGACAGCGCAAGCACGAAAAACGTCTGCGGGACGAGACGAGACGAGACGAGACGAGACGACTAAGGAATAAATTCGTGGTTACAAATCAAATTTGGAACTCTACATTCCTACACAACAATAGGCGGTGACGTATTTCAGAAATCACCTGCCGATTCGTACTGTTTTGTCGTTTTCAAAGTCTTCTTGGCAAACTTGGTTAGCACATTCTCCCTCAAACTGAGTTAATTACTGCATTTTCGTACCATTACAGTAGTTTAAAAGGCTTAAGGAAGCATCTTTGTCACAACAGAAACGTAGTTTGAAAATTGGGCTGGCAACATAACAAAAAAAAAAAACGGGAAGGGAGCCAACAGCACCCGGGTTGACCCAGGCGGTCACCCATCCAAGTACTAGCCGGGCATGATGATGCTTAACTTCGGTGGTCGGACGAGAACCGGTGTATTCATCATGGTATCGCCGTTGGCGCTCATCTAATGTAGGAGCACGGCAGAATTCGCGTTCGGCTTTTCTCCCAACACACAAAATGTTAGTTTTCGGCCGCATTTGACGAAAGCGCTTCCTTCCGCAACCGCCAGTTCCTCGAGGACGGCGCGGGGAGGCGCGCCCGGCGTCCCAGCAGAGTGACGGCCGAATTGGCGGGCGCACCGCCGCGTGTGTGAGACGCACTGCTGCTCGCTGCACCCCCTGTCATTCGCTGGGCGCGTTCAGCCTTCGACACTAGCGGAGGACGCATCTTGTCCCTGGTGTTCAGCGGAGGGCCTGTGCGGGGTGTGGCAGTGTCGTGCTGGAGGGCCCACTGGTAGCGATGTGGGCTTCCTCGCCTCGCCTCGCCTCGCCTCGCCGCGCCTCACACCAGGTGTCTGCGTAGTTTGCAGTGCATTCGCACCATTCCTATCCCTGTCCCTGTCCCCGTCCCGACTTGTCCCGACTTTGCTCGACTGCCGCTCGCTGCCGCTCGGGTCGTGGTCCATATGACAGCGCAAGCACGAAAAACGTCTGCGGGACGAGACGAGACGAGACGAGACGAGACGACTAAGGAATAAATTCGTGGTTACAAATCAAATTTGGAACTCTACATTCCTACACAACAATAGGCGGTGACGTATTTCAGAAATCACCTGCCGATTCGTACTGTTTTGTCGTTTTCAAAGTCTTCTTGGCAAACTTGGTTAGCACATTCTCCCTCAAACTGAGTTAATTACTGCATTTTCGTACCATTACAGTAGTTTAAAAGGCTTAAGGAAGCATCTTTGTCACAACAGAAACGTAGTTTGAAAATTGGGCTGGCAACATAACAAAAAAAAAAAACGGGAAGGGAGCCAACAGCACCCGGGTTGACCCAGGCGGTCACCCATCCAAGTACTAGCCGGGCATGATGATGCTTAACTTCGGTGGTCGGACGAGAACCGGTGTATTCATCATGGTATCGCCGTTGGCGCTCATCTAATGTAGGAGCACGGCAGAATTCGCGTTCGGCTTTTCTCCCAACACACAAAATGTTAGTTTTCGGCCGCATTTGACGAAAGCGCTTCCTTCCGCAACCGCCAGTTCCTCGAGGACGGCGCGGGGAGGCGCGCCCGGCGTCCCAGCAGAGTGACGGCCGAATTGGCGGGCGCACCGCCGCGTGTGTGAGACGCACTGCTGCTCGTTGCACCCCCTGTCATTCGCTGGGCGCGTTCAGCCTTCGACACTAGCGGAGGACGCATCTTGTCCCTGGTGTTCAGCGGAGGGCCTGTGCGGGGTGTGGCAGTGTCGTGCTGGAGGGCCCACTGGTAGCGATGTGGGCTTCCTCGCCTCGCCTCGCCTCGCCTCGCCGCGCCTCACACCAGGTGTCTGCGTAGTTTGCAGTGCATTCGCACCATTCCTATCCCTGTCCCTGTCCCCGTCCCGACTTGTCCCGACTTTGCTCGACTGCCGCTCGCTGCCGCTCGGGTCGTGGTCCATATGACAGCGCAAGCACGAAAAACGTCTGCGGGACGAGACGAGACGAGACGAGACGAGACGACTAAGGAATAAATTCGTGGTTACAAATCAAATTTGGAACTCTACATTCCTACACAACAATAGGCGGTGACGTATTTCAGAAATCACCTGCCGATTCGTACTGTTTTGTCGTTTTCAAAGTCTTCTTGGCAAACTTGGTTAGCACATTCTCCCTCAAACTGAGTTAATTACTGCATTTTCGTACCATTACAGTAGTTTAAAAGGCTTAAGGAAGCATCTTTGTCACAACAGAAACGTAGTTTGAAAATTGGGCTGGCAACATAACAAAAAAAAAAAAACGGGAAGGGAGCCAACAGCACCCGGGTTGACCCAGGCGGTCACCCATCCAAGTACTAGCCGGGCATGATGATGCTTAACTTCGGTGGTCGGACGAGAACCGGTGTATTCATCATGGTATCGCCGTTGGCGCTCATCTAATGTAGGAGCACGGCAGAATTCGCGTTCGGCTTTTCTCCCAACACACAAAATGTTAGTTTTCGGCCGCATTTGACGAAAGCGCTTCCTTCCGCAACCGCCAGTTCCTCGAGGACGGCGCGGGGAGGCGCGCCCGGCGTCCCAGCAGAGTGACGGCCGAATTGGCGGGCGCACCGCCGCGTGTGTGAGACGCACTGCTGCTCGTTGCACCCCCTGTCATTCGCTGGGCGCGTTCAGCCTTCGACACTAGCGGAGGACGCATCTTGTCCCTGGTGTTCAGCGGAGGGCCTGTGCGGGGTGTGGCAGTGTCGTGCTGGAGGGCCCACTGGTAGCGATGTGGGCTTCCTCGCCTCGCCTCGCCTCGCCTCGCCGCGCCTCACACCAGGTGTCTGCGTAGTTTGCAGTGCATTCGCACCATTCCTATCCCTGTCCCTGTCCCCGTCCCGACTTGTCCCGACTTTGCTCGACTGCCGCTCGCTGCCGCTCGGGTCGTGGTCCATATGACAGCGCAAGCACGAAAAACGTCTGCGGGACGAGACGAGACGAGACGAGACGAGACGACTAAGGAATAAATTCGTGGTTACAAATCAAATTTGGAACTCTACATTCCTACACAACAATAGGCGGTGACGTATTTCAGAAATCACCTGCCGATTCGTACTGTTTTGTCGTTTTCAAAGTCTTCTTGGCAAACTTGGTTAGCACATTCTCCCTCAAACTGAGTTAATTACTGCATTTTCGTACCATTACAGTAGTTTAAAAGGCTTAAGGAAGCATCTTTGTCACAACAGAAACGTAGTTTGAAAATTGGGCTGGCAACATAACAAAAAAAAAAAAACGGGAAGGGAGCCAACAGCACCCGGGTTGACCCAGGCGGTCACCCATCCAAGTACTAGCCGGGCATGATGATGCTTAACTTCGGTGGTCGGACGAGAACCGGTGTATTCATCATGGTATCGCCGTTGGCGCTCATCTAATGTAGGAGCACGGCAGAATTCGCGTTCGGCTTTTCTCCCAACACACAAAATGTTAGTTTTCGGCCGCATTTGACGAAAGCGCTTCCTTCCGCAACCGCCAGTTCCTCGAGGACGGCGCGGGGAGGCGCGCCCGGCGTCCCAGCAGAGTGACGGCCGAATTGGCGGGCGCACCGCCGCGTGTGTGAGACGCACTGCTGCTCGTTGCACCCCCTGTCATTCGCTGGGCGCGTTCAGCCTTCGACACTAGCGGAGGACGCATCTTGTCCCTGGTGTTCAGCGGAGGGCCTGTGCGGGGTGTGGCAGTGTCGTGCTGGAGGGCCCACTGGTAGCGATGTGGGCTTCCTCGCCTCGCCTCGCCTCGCCTCGCCGCGCCTCACACCAGGTGTCTGCGTAGTTTGCAGTGCATTCGCACCATTCCTATCCCTGTCCCTGTCCCCGTCCCGACTTGTCCCGACTTTGCTCGACTGCCGCTCGCTGCCGCTCGGGTCGTGGTCCATATGACAGCGCAAGCACGAAAAACGTCTGCGGGACGAGACGAGACGAGACGAGACGAGACGACTAAGGAATAAATTCGTGGTTACAAATCAAATTTGGAACTCTACATTCCTACACAACAATAGGCGGTGACGTATTTCAGAAATCACCTGCCGATTCGTACTGTTTTGTCGTTTTCAAAGTCTTCTTGGCAAACTTGGTTAGCACATTCTCCCTCAAACTGAGTTAATTACTGCATTTTCGTACCATTACAGTAGTTTAAAAGGCTTAAGGAAGCATCTTTGTCACAACAGAAACGTAGTTTGAAAATTGGGCTGGCAACATAACAAAAAAAAAAAACGGGAAGGGAGCCAACAGCACCCGGGTTGACCCAGGCGGTCACCCATCCAAGTACTAGCCGGGCATGATGATGCTTAACTTCGGTGGTCGGACGAGAACCGGTGTATTCATCATGGTATCGCCGTTGGCGCTCATCTAATGTAGGAGCACGGCAGAATTCGCGTTCGGCTTTTCTCCCAACACACAAAATGTTAGTTTTCGGCCGCATTTGACGAAAGCGCTTCCTTCCGCAACCGCCAGTTCCTCGAGGACGGCGCGGGGAGGCGCGCCCGGCGTCCCAGCAGAGTGACGGCCGAATTGGCGGGCGCACCGCCGCGTGTGTGAGACGCACTGCTGCTCGTTGCACCCCCTGTCATTCGCTGGGCGCGTTCAGCCTTCGACACTAGCGGAGGACGCATCTTGTCCCTGGTGTTCAGCGGAGGGCCTGTGCGGGGTGTGGCAGTGTCGTGCTGGAGGGCCCACTGGTAGCGATGTGGGCTTCCTCGCCTCGCCTCGCCTCGCCTCGCCGCGCCTCACACCAGGTGTCTGCGTAGTTTGCAGTGCATTCGCACCATTCCTATCCCTGTCCCTGTCCCCGTCCCGACTTGTCCCGACTTTGCTCGACTGCCGCTCGCTGCCGCTCGGGTCGTGGTCCATATGACAGCGCAAGCACGAAAAACGTCTGCGGGACGAGACGAGACGAGACGAGACGAGACGACTAAGGAATAAATTCGTGGTTACAAATCAAATTTGGAACTCTACATTCCTACACAACAATAGGCGGTGACGTATTTCAGAAATCACCTGCCGATTCGTACTGTTTTGTCGTTTTCAAAGTCTTCTTGGCAAACTTGGTTAGCACATTCTCCCTCAAACTGAGTTAATTACTGCATTTTCGTACCATTACAGTAGTTTAAAAGGCTTAAGGAAGCATCTTTGTCACAACAGAAACGTAGTTTGAAAATTGGGCTGGCAACATAACAAAAAAAAAAAAACGGGAAGGGAGCCAACAGCACCCGGGTTGACCCAGGCGGTCACCCATCCAAGTACTAGCCGGGCATGATGATGCTTAACTTCGGTGGTCGGACGAGAACCGGTGTATTCATCATGGTATCGCCGTTGGCGCTCATCTAATGTAGGAGCACGGCAGAATTCGCGTTCGGCTTTTCTCCCAACACACAAAATGTTAGTTTTCGGCCGCATTTGACGAAAGCGCTTCCTTCCGCAACCGCCAGTTCCTCGAGGACGGCGCGGGGAGGCGCGCCCGGCGTCCCAGCAGAGTGACGGCCGAATTGGCGGGCGCACCGCCGCGTGTGTGAGACGCACTGCTGCTCGTTGCACCCCCTGTCATTCGCTGGGCGCGTTCAGCCTTCGACACTAGCGGAGGACGCATCTTGTCCCTGGTGTTCAGCGGAGGGCCTGTGCGGGGTGTGGCAGTGTCGTGCTGGAGGGCCCACTGGTAGCGATGTGGGCTTCCTCGCCTCGCCTCGCCTCGCCTCGCCGCGCCTCACACCAGGTGTCTGCGTAGTTTGCAGTGCATTCGCACCATTCCTATCCCTGTCCCTGTCCCCGTCCCGACTTGTCCCGACTTTGCTCGACTGCCGCTCGCTGCCGCTCGGGTCGTGGTCCATATGACAGCGCAAGCACGAAAAACGTCTGCGGGACGAGACGAGACGAGACGAGACGAGACGACTAAGGAATAAATTCGTGGTTACAAATCAAATTTGGAACTCTACATTCCTACACAACAATAGGCGGTGACGTATTTCAGAAATCACCTGCCGATTCGTACTGTTTTGTCGTTTTCAAAGTCTTCTTGGCAAACTTGGTTAGCACATTCTCCCTCAAACTGAGTTAATTACTGCATTTTCGTACCATTACAGTAGTTTAAAAGGCTTAAGGAAGCATCTTTGTCCCAACAGAAACGTAGTTTGAAAATTGGGCTGGCAACATAACAAAAAAAAAAAAACGGGAAGGGAGCCAACAGCACCCGGGTTGACCCAGGCGGTCACCCATCCAAGTACTAGCCGGGCATGATGATGCTTAACTTCGGTGGTCGGACGAGAACCGGTGTATTCATCATGGTATCGCCGTTGGCGCTCATCTAATGTAGGAGCACGGCAGAATTCGCGTTCGGCTTTTCTCCCAACACACAAAATGTTAGTTTTCGGCCGCATTTGACGAAAGCGCTTCCTTCCGCAACCGCCAGTTCCTCGAGGACGGCGCGGGGAGGCGCGCCCGGCGTCCCAGCAGAGTGACGGCCGAATTGGCGGGCGCACCGCCGCGTGTGTGAGACGCACTGCTGCTCGTTGCACCCCCTGTCATTCGCTGGGCGCGTTCAGCCTTCGACACTAGCGGAGGACGCATCTTGTCCCTGGTGTTCAGCGGAGGGCCTGTGCGGGGTGTGGCAGTGTCGTGCTGGAGGGCCCACTGGTAGCGATGTGGGCTTCCTCGCCTCGCCTCGCCTCGCCTCGCCGCGCCACACACCAGGTGTCTGCGTAGTTTGCAGTGCATTCGCACCATTCCTATCCCTGTCCCTGTCCCCGTCCCGACTTGTCCCGACTTTGCTCGACTGCCGCTCGCTGCCGCTCGGGTCGTGGTCCATATGACAGCGCAAGCACGAAAAACGTCTGCGGGACGAGACGAGACGAGACGAGACGAGACGACTAAGGAATAAATTCGTGGTTACAAATCAAATTTGGAACTCTACATTCCTACACAACAATAGGCGGTGACGTATTTCAGAAATCACCTGCCAATTCGTACTGTTTTGTCGTTTTCAAAGTCTTCTTGGCAAACTTGGTTAGCACATTCTCCCTCAAACTGAGTTAATTACTGCATTATCGTACCATTACAGTAGTTTAAACGGTTTAAGGAAGCATCTTTGTCACAACAGAAAGGTAGTTTGAAAATTGGGCTGGCGACATAACAAAAAAAAAAAAACAGGAAGGGAGCCAACAGCACCCGGGTTTCCCAGGCGGTCACCCATCCAAGTACTAGCAGGGCCCGATGATGCTTAACTTCGGTGATCGGACGAGAACCGGTGTATTCATCATGGTATGGCCGTTGGCGCTCATCTAATGTAGGAGCACGGCAGAATTCGCGTTCGGCTTTTCTCCCAACACACAAAATGTTAGTTTTCGGCCGCATTTGACGAAAGCGCTTCCTTCCGCAACCGCCAGTTCCTCGAGGACGGCGCGGGGAGGCGCGCCCGGCGTCCCAGCAGAGTGACGGCCGAATTGGCGGGCGCACCGCCGCGTGTGTGAGACGCACTGCTGCTCGTTGCACCCCCTGTCATTCGCTGGGCGCGTTCAGCCTTCGACACTAGCGGAGGACGCATCTTGTCCCTGGTGTTCAGCGGAGGGCCTGTGCGGGGTGTGGCAGTGTCGTGCTGGAGGGCCCACTGGTAGCGATGTGGGCTTCCTCGCCTCGCCTCGCCTCGCCTCGCCGCGCCTCACACCAGGTGTCTGCGTAGTTTGCAGTGCATTCGCACCATTCCTATCCCTGTCCCTGTCCCCGTCCCGACTTGTCCCGACTTTGCTCGACTGCCGCTCGCTGCCGCTCGGGTCGTGGTCCATATGACAGCGCAAGCACGAAAAACGTCTGCGGGACGAGACGAGACGAGACGAGACGAGACGACTAAGGAATAAATTCGTGGTTACAAATCAAATTTGGAACTCTACATTCCTACACAACAATAGGCGGTGACGTATTTCAGAAATCACCTGCCAATTCGTACTGTTTTGTCGTTTTCAAAGTCTTCTTGGCAAACTTGGTTAGCACATTCTCCCTCAAACTGAGTTAATTACTGCATTATCGTACCATTACAGTAGTTTAAACGGTTTAAGGAAGCATCTTTGTCACAACAGAAAGGTAGTTTGAAAATTGGGCTGGCGACATAACAAAAAAAAAAAAACAGGAAGGGAGCCAACAGCACCCGGGTTTCCCAGGCGGTCACCCATCCAAGTACTAGCAGGGCCCGATGATGCTTAACTTCGGTGATCGGACGAGAACCGGTGTATTCATCATGGTATGGCCGTTGGCGCTCATCTAATGTAGGAGCACGGCAGAATTCGCGTTCGGCTTTTCTCCCAACACACAAAATGTTAGTTTTCGGCCGCATTTGACGAAAGCGCTTCCTTCCGCAACCGCCAGTTCCTCGAGGACGGCGCGGGGAGGCGCGCCCGGCGTCCCAGCAGAGTGACGGCCGAATTGGCGGGCGCACCGCCGCGTGTGTGAGACGCACTGCTGCTCGTTGCACCCCCTGTCATTCGCTGGGCGCGTTCAGCCTTCGACACTAGCGGAGGACGCATCTTGTCCCTGGTGTTCAGCGGAGGGCCTGTGCGGGGTGTGGCAGTGTCGTGCTGGAGGGCCCACTGGTAGCGATGTGGGCTTCCTCGCCTCGCCTCGCCTCGCCTCGCCGCGCCTCACACCAGGTGTCTGCGTAGTTTGCAGTGCATTCGCACCATTCCTATCCCTGTCCCTGTCCCCGTCCCGACTTGTCCCGACTTTGCTCGACTGCCGCTCGCTGCCGCTCGGGTCGTGGTCCATATGACAGCGCAAGCACGAAAAACGTCTGCGGGACGAGACGAGACGAGACGAGACGAGACGACTAAGGAATAAATTCGTGGTTACAAATCAAATTTGGAACTCTACATTCCTACACAACAATAGGCGGTGACGTATTTCAGAAATCACCTGCCAATTCGTACTGTTTTGTCGTTTTCAAAGTCTTCTTGGCAAACTTGGTTAGCACATTCTCCCTCAAACTGAGTTAATTACTGCATTATCGTACCATTACAGTAGTTTAAACGGTTTAAGGAAGCATCTTTGTCACAACAGAAAGGTAGTTTGAAAATTGGGCTGGCGACATAACAAAAAAAAAAAAACAGGAAGGGAGCCAACAGCACCCGGGTTTCCCAGGCGGTCACCCATCCAAGTACTAGCAGGGCCCGATGATGCTTAACTTCGGTGATCGGACGAGAACCGGTGTATTCATCATGGTATGGCCGTTGGCGCTCATCTAATGTAGGAGCACGGCAGAATTCGCGTTCGGCTTTTCTCCCAACACACAAAATGTTAGTTTTCGGCCGCATTTGACGAAAGCGCTTCCTTCCGCAACCGCCAGTTCCTCGAGGACGGCGCGGGGAGGCGCGCCCGGCGTCCCAGCAGAGTGACGGCCGAATTGGCGGGCGCACCGCCGCGTGTGTGAGACGCACTGCTGCTCGTTGCACCCCCTGTCATTCGCTGGGCGCGTTCAGCCTTCGACACTAGCGGAGGACGCATCTTGTCCCTGGTGTTCAGCGGAGGGCCTGTGCGGGGTGTGGCAGTGTCGTGCTGGAGGGCCCACTGGTAGCGATGTGGGCTTCCTCGCCTCGCCTCGCCTCGCCTCGCCGCGCCTCACACCAGGTGTCTGCGTAGTTTGCAGTGCATTCGCACCATTCCTATCCCTGTCCCTGTCCCCGTCCCGACTTGTCCCGACTTTGCTCGACTGCCGCTCGCTGCCGCTCGGGTCGTGGTCCATATGACAGCGCAAGCACGAAAAACGTCTGCGGGACGAGACGAGACGAGACGAGACGAGACGACTAAGGAATAAATTCGTGGTTACAAATCAAATTTGGAACTCTACATTCCTACACAACAATAGGCGGTGACGTATTTCAGAAATCACCTGCCGATTCGTACTGTTTTGTCGTTTTCAAAGTCTTCTTGGCAAACTTGGTTAGCACATTCTCCCTCAAACTGAGTTAATTACTGCATTTTCGTACCATTACAGTAGTTTAAAAGGCTTAAGGAAGCATCTTTGTCACAACAGAAACGTAGTTTGAAAATTGGGCTGGCAACATAACAAAAAAAAAAAAACGGGAAGGGAGCCAACAGCACCCGGGTTGACCCAGGCGGTCACCCATCCAAGTACTAGCCGGGCATGATGATGCTTAACTTCGGTGGTCGGACGAGAACCGGTGTATTCATCATGGTATCGCCGTTGGCGCTCATCTAATGTAGGAGCACGGCAGAATTCGCGTTCGGCTTTTCTCCCAACACACAAAATGTTAGTTTTCGGCCGCATTTGACGAAAGCGCTTCCTTCCGCAACCGCCAGTTCCTCGAGGACGGCGCGGGGAGGCGCGCCCGGCGTCCCAGCAGAGTGACGGCCGAATTGGCGGGCGCACCGCCGCGTGTGTGAGACGCACTGCTGCTCGTTGCACCCCCTGTCATTCGCTGGGCGCGTTCAGCCTTCGACACTAGCGGAGGACGCATCTTGTCCCTGGTGTTCAGCGGAGGGCCTGTGCGGGGTGTGGCAGTGTCGTGCTGGAGGGCCCACTGGTAGCGATGTGGGCTTCCTCGCCTCGCCTCGCCTCGCCTCGCCGCGCCTCGCACCAGGTGTCTGCGTAGTTTGCAGTGCATTCGCACCATTCCTATCCCTGTCCCTGTCCCCGTCCCGACTTGTCCCGACTTTGCTCGACTGCCGCTCGCTGCCGCTCGGGTCGTGGTCCATATGACAGCGCAAGCACGAAAAACGTCTGCGGGACGAGACGAGACGAGACGAGACGAGACGACTAAGGAATAAATTCGTGGTTACAAATCAAATTTGGAACTCTACATTCCTACACAACAATAGGCGGTGACGTATTTCAGAAATCACCTGCCAATTCGTACTGTTTTGTCGTTTTCAAAGTCTTCTTGGCAAACTTGGTTAGCACATTCTCCCTCAAACTGAGTTAATTACTGCATTATCGTACCATTACAGTAGTTTAAACGGTTTAAGGAAGCATCTTTGTCACAACAGAAAGGTAGTTTGAAAATTGGGCTGGCGACATAACAAAAAAAAAAAAACAGGAAGGGAGCCAACAGCACCCGGGTTTCCCAGGCGGTCACCCATCCAAGTACTAGCAGGGCCCGATGATGCTTAACTTCGGTGATCGGACGAGAACCGGTGTATTCATCATGGTATGGCCGTTGGCGCTCATCTAATGTAGGAGCACGGCAGAATTCGCGTTCGGCTTTTCTCCCAACACACAAAATGTTAGTTTTCGGCCGCATTTGACGAAAGCGCTTCCTTCCGCAACCGCCAGTTCCTCGAGGACGGCGCGGGGAGGCGCGCCCGGCGTCCCAGCAGAGTGACGGCCGAATTGGCGGGCGCACCGCCGCGTGTGTGAGACGCACTGCTGCTCGTTGCACCCCCTGTCATTCGCTGGGCGCGTTCAGCCTTCGACACTAGCGGAGGACGCATCTTGTCCCTGGTGTTCAGCGGAGGGCCTGTGCGGGGTGTGGCAGTGTCGTGCTGGAGGGCCCACTGGTAGCGATGTGGGCTTCCTCGCCTCGCCTCGCCTCGCCTCGCCGCGCCTCACACCAGGTGTCTGCGTAGTTTGCAGTGCATTCGCACCATTCCTATCCCTGTCCCTGTCCCCGTCCCGACTTGTCCCGACTTTGCTCGACTGCCGCTCGCTGCCGCTCGGGTCGTGGTCCATATGACAGCGCAAGCACGAAAAACGTCTGCGGGACGAGACGAGACGAGACGAGACGAGACGACTAAGGAATAAATTCGTGGTTACAAATCAAATTTGGAACTCTACATTCCTACACAACAATAGGCGGTGACGTATTTCAGAAATCACCTGCCAATTCGTACTGTTTTGTCGTTTTCAAAGTCTTCTTGGCAAACTTGGTTAGCACATTCTCCCTCAAACTGAGTTAATTACTGCATTATCGTACCATTACAGTAGTTTAAACGGTTTAAGGAAGCATCTTTGTCACAACAGAAAGGTAGTTTGAAAATTGGGCTGGCGACATAACAAAAAAAAAAAAACAGGAAGGGAGCCAACAGCACCCGGGTTTCCCAGGCGGTCACCCATCCAAGTACTAGCAGGGCCCGATGATGCTTAACTTCGGTGATCGGACGAGAACCGGTGTATTCATCATGGTATGGCCGTTGGCGCTCATCTAATGTAGGAGCACGGCAGAATTCGCGTTCGGCTTTTCTCCCAACACACAAAATGTTAGTTTTCGGCCGCATTTGACGAAAGCGCTTCCTTCCGCAACCGCCAGTTCCTCGAGGACGGCGCGGGGAGGCGCGCCCGGCGTCCCAGCAGAGTGACGGCCGAATTGGCGGGCGCACCGCCGCGTGTGTGAGACGCACTGCTGCTCGTTGCACCCCCTGTCATTCGCTGGGCGCGTTCAGCCTTCGACACTAGCGGAGGACGCATCTTGTCCCTGGTGTTCAGCGGAGGGCCTGTGCGGGGTGTGGCAGTGTCGTGCTGGAGGGCCCACTGGTAGCGATGTGGGCTTCCTCGCCTCGCCTCGCCTCGCCTCGCCGCGCCTCACACCAGGTGTCTGCGTAGTTTGCAGTGCATTCGCACCATTCCTATCCCTGTCCCTGTCCCCGTCCCGACTTGTCCCGACTTTGCTCGACTGCCGCTCGCTGCCGCTCGGGTCGTGGTCCATATGACAGCGCAAGCACGAAAAACGTCTGCGGGACGAGACGAGACGAGACGAGACGAGACGACTAAGGAATAAATTCGTGGTTACAAATCAAATTTGGAACTCTACATTCCTACACAACAATAGGCGGTGACGTATTTCAGAAATCACCTGCCGATTCGTACTGTTTTGTCGTTTTCAAAGTCTTCTTGGCAAACTTGGTTAGCACATTCTCCCTCAAACTGAGTTAATTACTGCATTTTCGTACCATTACAGTAGTTTAAAAGGCTTAAGGAAGCATCTTTGTCACAACAGAAACGTAGTTTGAAAATTGGGCTGGCAACATAACAAAAAAAAAAAAACGGGAAGGGAGCCAACAGCACCCGGGTTGACCCAGGCGGTCACCCATCCAAGTACTAGCCGGGCATGATGATGCTTAACTTCGGTGGTCGGACGAGAACCGGTGTATTCATCATGGTATCGCCGTTGGCGCTCATCTAATGTAGGAGCACGGCAGAATTCGCGTTCGGCTTTTCTCCCAACACACAAAATGTTAGTTTTCGGCCGCATTTGACGAAAGCGCTTCCTTCCGCAACCGCCAGTTCCTCGAGGACGGCGCGGGGAGGCGCGCCCGGCGTCCCAGCAGAGTGACGGCCGAATTGGCGGGCGCACCGCCGCGTGTGTGAGACGCACTGCTGCTCGTTGCACCCCCTGTCATTCGCTGGGCGCGTTCAGCCTTCGACACTAGCGGAGGACGCATCTTGTCCCTGGTGTTCAGCGGAGGGCCTGTGCGGGGTGTGGCAGTGTCGTGCTGGAGGGCCCACTGGTAGCGATGTGGGCTTCCTCGCCTCGCCTCGCCTCGCCTCGCCGCGCCTCACACCAGGTGTCTGCGTAGTTTGCAGTGCATTCGCACCATTCCTATCCCTGTCCCTGTCCCCGTCCCGACTTGTCCCGACTTTGCTCGACTGCCGCTCGCTGAGGCTCGGGTCGTGGTCCATATGACAGCGCAAGCACGAAAAACGTCTGCGGGACGAGACGAGACGAGACGAGACGAGACGACTAAGGAATAAATTCGTGGTTACAAATCAAATTTGGAACTCTACATTCCTACACAACAATAGGCGGTGACGTATTTCAGAAATCACCTGCCAATTCGTACTGTTTTGTCGTTTTCAAAGTCTTCTTGGCAAACTTGGTTAGCACATTCTCCCTCAAACTGAGTTAATTACTGCATTATCGTACCATTACAGTAGTTTAAACGGTTTAAGGAAGCATCTTTGTCACAACAGAAAGGTAGTTTGAAAATTGGGCTGGCGACATAACAAAAAAAAAAAAACAGGAAGGGAGCCAACAGCACCCGGGTTTCCCAGGCGGTCACCCATCCAAGTACTAGCAGGGCCCGATGATGCTTAACTTCGGTGATCGGACGAGAACCGGTGTATTCATCATGGTATGGCCGTTGGCGCTCATCTAATGTAGGAGCACGGCAGAATTCGCGTTCGGCTTTTCTCCCAACACACAAAATGTTAGTTTTCGGCCGCATTTGACGAAAGCGCTTCCTTCCGCAACCGCCAGTTCCTCGAGGACGGCGCGGGGAGGCGCGCCCGGCGTCCCAGCAGAGTGACGGCCGAATTGGCGGGCGCACCGCCGCGTGTGTGAGACGCACTGCTGCTCGTTGCACCCCCTGTCATTCGCTGGGCGCGTTCAGCCTTCGACACTAGCGGAGGACGCATCTTGTCCCTGGTGTTCAGCGGAGGGCCTGTGCGGGGTGTGGCAGTGTCGTGCTGGAGGGCCCACTGGTAGCGATGTGGGCTTCCTCGCCTCGCCTCGCCTCGCCTCGCCGCGCCTCACACCAGGTGTCTGCGTAGTTTGCAGTGCATTCGCACCATTCCTATCCCTGTCCCTGTCCCCGTCCCGACTTGTCCCGACTTTGCTCCACTGCCGCTCGCTGCCGCTCGGGTCGTGGTCCATATGACAGCGCAAGCACGAAAAACGTCTGCGGGACGAGACGAGACGAGACGAGACGAGACGACTAAGGAATAAATTCGTGGTTACAAATCAAATTTGGAACTCTACATTCCTACACAACAATAGGCGGTGACGTATTTCAGAAATCACCTGCCAATTCGTACTGTTTTGTCGTTTTCAAAGTCTTCTTGGCAAACTTGGTTAGCACATTCTCCCTCAAACTGAGTTAATTACTGCATTATCGTACCATTACAGTAGTTTAAACGGTTTAAGGAAGCATCTTTGTCACAACAGAAAGGTAGTTTGAAAATTGGGCTGGCGACATAACAAAAAAAAAAAAACAGGAAGGGAGCCAACAGCACCCGGGTTTCCCAGGCGGTCACCCATCCAAGTACTAGCAGGGCCCGATGATGCTTAACTTCGGTGATCGGACGAGAACCGGTGTATTCATCATGGTATGGCCGTTGGCGCTCATCTAATGTAGGAGCACGGCAGAATTCGCGTTCGGCTTTTCTCCCAACACACAAAATGTTAGTTTTCGGCCGCATTTGACGAAAGCGCTTCCTTCCGCAACCGCCAGTTCCTCGAGGACGGCGCGGGGAGGCGCGCCCGGCGTCCCAGCAGAGTGACGGCCGAATTGGCGGGCGCACCGCCGCGTGTGTGAGACGCACTGCTGCTCGTTGCACCCCCTGTCATTCGCTGGGCGCGTTCAGCCTTCGACACTAGCGGAGGACGCATCTTGTCCCTGGTGTTCAGCGGAGGGCCTGTGCGGGGTGTGGCAGTGTCGTGCTGGAGGGCCCACTGGTAGCGATGTGGGCTTCCTCGCCTCGCCTCGCCTCGCCTCGCCGCGCCTCACACCAGGTGTCTGCGTAGTTTGCAGTGCATTCGCACCATTCCTATCCCTGTCCCTGTCCCCGTCCCGACTTGTCCCGACTTTGCTCGACTGCCGCTCGCTGCCGCTCGGGTCGTGGTCCATATGACAGCGCAAGCACGAAAAACGTCTGCGGGACGAGACGAGACGAGACGAGACGAGACGACTAAGGAATAAATTCGTGGTTACAAATCAAATTTGGAACTCTACATTCCTACACAACAATAGGCGGTGACGTATTTCAGAAATCACCTGCCGATTCGTACTGTTTTGTCGTTTTCAAAGTCTTCTTGGCAAACTTGGTTAGCACATTCTCCCTCAAACTGAGTTAATTACTGCATTTTCGTACCATTACAGTAGTTTAAAAGGCTTAAGGAAGCATCTTTGTCACAACAGAAACGTAGTTTGAAAATTGGGCTGGCAACATAACAAAAAAAAAAAAACGGGAAGGGAGCCAACAGCACCCGGGTTGACCCAGGCGGTCACCCATCCAAGTACTAGCCGGGCATGATGATGCTTAACTTCGGTGGTCGGACGAGAACCGGTGTATTCATCATGGTATCGCCGTTGGCGCTCATCTAATGTAGGAGCACGGCAGAATTCGCGTTCGGCTTTTCTCCCAACACACAAAATGTTAGTTTTCGGCCGCATTTGACGAAAGCGCTTCCTTCCGCAACCGCCAGTTCCTCGAGGACGGCGCGGGGAGGCGCGCCCGGCGTCCCAGCAGAGTGACGGCCGAATTGGCGGGCGCACCGCCGCGTGTGTGAGACGCACTGCTGCTCGTTGCACCCCCTGTCATTCGCTGGGCGCGTTCAGCCTTCGACACTAGCGGAGGACGCATCTTGTCCCTGGTGTTCAGCGGAGGGCCTGTGCGGGGTGTGGCAGTGTCGTGCTGGAGGGCCCACTGGTAGCGATGTGGGCTTCCTCGCCTCGCCTCGCCTCGCCTCGCCGCGCCTCACACCAGGTGTCTGCGTAGTTTGCAGTGCATTCGCACCATTCCTATCCCTGTCCCTGTCCCCGTCCCGACTTGTCCCGACTTTGCTCGACTGCCGCTCGCTGCCGCTCGGGTCGTGGTCCATATGACAGCGCAAGCACGAAAAACGTCTGCGGGACGAGACGAGACGAGACGAGACGAGACGACTAAGGAATAAATTCGTGGTTACAAATCAAATTTGGAACTCTACATTCCTACACAACAATAGGCGGTGACGTATTTCAGAAATCACCTGCCAATTCGTACTGTTTTGTCGTTTTCAAAGTCTTCTTGGCAAACTTGGTTAGCACATTCTCCCTCAAACTGAGTTAATTACTGCATTATCGTACCATTACAGTAGTTTAAACGGTTTAAGGAAGCATCTTTGTCACAACAGAAAGGTAGTTTGAAAATTGGGCTGGCGACATAACAAAAAAAAAAAAACAGGAAGGGAGCCAACAGCACCCGGGTTTCCCAGGCGGTCACCCATCCAAGTACTAGCAGGGCCCGATGATGCTTAACTTCGGTGATCGGACGAGAACCGGTGTATTCATCATGGTATGGCCGTTGGCGCTCATCTAATGTAGGAGCACGGCAGAATTCGCGTTCGGCTTTTCTCCCAACACACAAAATGTTAGTTTTCGGCCGCATTTGACGAAAGCGCTTCCTTCCGCAACCGCCAGTTCCTCGAGGACGGCGCGGGGAGGCGCGCCCGGCGTCCCAGCAGAGTGACGGCCGAATTGGCGGGCGCACCGCCGCGTGTGTGAGACGCACTGCTGCTCGTTGCACCCCCTGTCATTCGCTGGGCGCGTTCAGCCTTCGACACTAGCGGAGGACGCATCTTGTCCCTGGTGTTCAGCGGAGGGCCTGTGCGGGGTGTGGCAGTGTCGTGCTGGAGGGCCCACTGGTAGCGATGTGGGCTTCCTCGCCTCGCCTCGCCTCGCCTCGCCGCGCCTCACACCAGGTGTCTGCGTAGTTTGCAGTGCATTCGCACCATTCCTATCCCTGTCCCTGTCCCCGTCCCGACTTGTCCCGACTTTGCTCGACTGCCGCTCGCTGCCGCTCGGGTCGTGGTCCATATGACAGCGCAAGCACGAAAAACGTCTGCGGGACGAGACGAGACGAGACGAGACGAGACGACTAAGGAATAAATTCGTGGTTACAAATCAAATTTGGAACTCTACATTCCTACACAACAATAGGCGGTGACGTATTTCAGAAATCACCTGCCAATTCGTACTGTTTTGTCGTTTTCAAAGTCTTCTTGGCAAACTTGGTTAGCACATTCTCCCTCAAACTGAGTTAATTACTGCATTATCGTACCATTACAGTAGTTTAAACGGTTTAAGGAAGCATCTTTGTCACAACAGAAAGGTAGTTTGAAAATTGGGCTGGCGACATAACAAAAAAAAAAAAACAGGAAGGGAGCCAACAGCACCCGGGTTTCCCAGGCGGTCACCCATCCAAGTACTAGCAGGGCCCGATGATGCTTAACTTCGGTGATCGGACGAGAACCGGTGTATTCATCATGGTATGGCCGTTGGCGCTCATCTAATGTAGGAGCACGGCAGAATTCGCGTTCGGCTTTTCTCCCAACACACAAAATGTTAGTTTTCGGCCGCATTTGACGAAAGCGCTTCCTTCCGCAACCGCCAGTTCCTCGAGGACGGCGCGGGGAGGCGCGCCCGGCGTCCCAGCAGAGTGACGGCCGAATTGGCGGGCGCACCGCCGCGTGTGTGAGACGCACTGCTGCTCGTTGCACCCCCTGTCATTCGCTGGGCGCGTTCAGCCTTCGACACTAGCGGAGGACGCATCTTGTCCCTGGTGTTCAGCGGAGGGCCTGTGCGGGGTGTGGCAGTGTCGTGCTGGAGGGCCCACTGGTAGCGATGTGGGCTTCCTCGCCTCGCCTCGCCTCGCCTCGCCGCGCCTCACACCAGGTGTCTGCGTAGTTTGCAGTGCATTCGCACCATTCCTATCCCTGTCCCTGTCCCCGTCCCGACTTGTCCCGACTTTGCTCGACTGCCGCTCGCTGCCGCTCGGGTCGTGGTCCATATGACAGCGCAAGCACGAAAAACGTCTGCGGGACGAGACGAGACGAGACGAGACGAGACGACTAAGGAATAAATTCGTGGTTACAAATCAAATTTGGAACTCTACATTCCTACACAACAATAGGCGGTGACGTATTTCAGAAATCACCTGCCGATTCGTACTGTTTTGTCGTTTTCAAAGTCTTCTTGGCAAACTTGGTTAGCACATTCTCCCTCAAACTGAGTTAATTACTGCATTTTCGTACCATTACAGTAGTTTAAAAGGCTTAAGGAAGCATCTTTGTCACAACAGAAACGTAGTTTGAAAATTGGGCTGGCAACATAACAAAAAAAAAAAAAACGGGAAGGGAGCCAACAGCACCCGGGTTGACCCAGGCGGTCACCCATCCAAGTACTAGCCGGGCATGATGATGCTTAACTTCGGTGGTCGGACGAGAACCGGTGTATTCATCATGGTATCGCCGTTGGCGCTCATCTAATGTAGGAGCACGGCAGAATTCGCGTTCGGCTTTTCTCCCAACACACAAAATGTTAGTTTTCGGCCGCATTTGACGAAAGCGCTTCCTTCCGCAACCGCCAGTTCCTCGAGGACGGCGCGGGGAGGCGCGCCCGGCGTCCCAGCAGAGTGACGGCCGAATTGGCGGGCGCACCGCCGCGTGTGTGAGACGCACTGCTGCTCGTTGCACCCCCTGTCATTCGCTGGGCGCGTTCAGCCTTCGACACTTGCGGAGGACGCATCTTGTCCCTGGTGTTCAGCGGAGGGCCTGTGCGGGGTGTGGCAGTGTCGTGCTGGAGGGCCCACTGGTAGCGATGTGGGCTTCCTCGCCTCGCCTCGCCTCGCCTCGCCGCGCCTCACACCAGGTGTCTGCGTAGTTTGCAGTGCATTCGCACCATTCCTATCCCTGTCCCTGTCCCCGTCCCGACTTGTCCCGACTTTGCTCGACTGCCGCTCGCTGCCGCTCGGGTCGTGGTCCATATGACAGCGCAAGCACGAAAAACGTCTGCGGGACGAGACGAGACGAGACGAGACGAGACGACTAAGGAATAAATTCGTGGTTACAAATCAAATTTGGAACTCTACATTCCTACACAACAATAGGCGGTGACGTATTTCAGAAATCACCTGCCAATTCGTACTGTTTTGTCGTTTTCAAAGTCTTCTTGGCAAACTTGGTTAGCACATTCTCCCTCAAACTGAGTTAATTACTGCATTATCGTACCATTACAGTAGTTTAAACGGTTTAAGGAAGCATCTTTGTCACAACAGAAAGGTAGTTTGAAAATTGGGCTGGCGACATAACAAAAAAAAAAAAAACAGGAAGGGAGCCAACAGCACCCGGGTTTCCCAGGCGGTCACCCATCCAAGTACTAGCAGGGCCCGATGATGCTTAACTTCGGTGATCGGACGAGAACCGGTGTATTCATCATGGTATGGCCGTTGGCGCTCATCTAATGTAGGAGCACGGCAGAATTCGCGTTCGGCTTTTCTCCCAACACACAAAATGTTAGTTTTCGGCCGCATTTGACGAAAGCGCTTCCTTCCGCAACCGCCAGTTCCTCGAGGACGGCGCGGGGAGGCGCGCCCGGCGTCCCAGCAGAGTGACGGCCGAATTGGCGGGCGCACCGCCGCGTGTGTGAGACGCACTGCTGCTCGTTGCACCCCCTGTCATTCGCTGGGCGCGTTCAGCCTTCGACACTAGCGGAGGACGCATCTTGTCCCTGGTGTTCAGCGGAGGGCCTGTGCGGGGTGTGGCAGTGTCGTGCTGGAGGGCCCACTGGTAGCGATGTGGGCTTCCTCGCCTCGCCTCGCCTCGCCTCGCCGCGCCTCACACCAGGTGTCTGCGTAGTTTGCAGTGCATTCGCACCATTCCTATCCCTGTCCCTGTCCCCGTCCCGACTTGTCCCGACTTTGCTCGACTGCCGCTCGCTGCCGCTCGGGTCGTGGTCCATATGACAGCGCAAGCACGAAAAACGTCTGCGGGACGAGACGAGACGAGACGAGACGAGACGACTAAGGAATAAATTCGTGGTTACAAATCAAATTTGGAACTCTACATTCCTACACAACAATAGGCGGTGACGTATTTCAGAAATCACCTGCCAATTCGTACTGTTTTGTCGTTTTCAAAGTCTTCTTGGCAAACTTGGTTAGCACATTCTCCCTCAAACTGAGTTAATTACTGCATTATCGTACCATTACAGTAGTTTAAACGGTTTAAGGAAGCATCTTTGTCACAACAGAAAGGTAGTTTGAAAATTGGGCTGGCGACATAACAAAAAAAAAAAAACAGGAAGGGAGCCAACAGCACCCGGGTTTCCCAGGCGGTCACCCATCCAAGTACTACCAGGGCCCGATGATGCTTAACTTCGGTGATCGGACGAGAACCGGTGTATTCATCATGGTATGGCCGTTGGCGCTCATCTAATGTAGGAGCACGGCAGAATTCGCGTTCGGCTTTTCTCCCAACACACAAAATGTTAGTTTTCGGCCGCATTTGACGAAAGCGCTTCCTTCCGCAACCGCCAGTTCCTCGAGGACGGCGCGGGGAGGCGCGCCCGGCGTCCCAGCAGAGTGACGGCCGAATTGGCGGGCGCACCGCCGCGTGTGTGAGACGCACTGCTGCTCGTTGCACCCCCTGTCATTCGCTGGGCGCGTTCAGCCTTCGACACTAGCGGAGGACGCATCTTGTCCCTGGTGTTCAGCGGAGGGCCTGTGCGGGGTGTGGCAGTGTCGTGCTGGAGGGCCCACTGGTAGCGATGTGGGCTTCCTCGCCTCGCCTCGCCTCGCCTCGCCGCGCCTCACACCAGGTGTCTGCGTAGTTTGCAGTGCATTCGCACCATTCCTATCCCTGTCCCTGTCCCCGTCCCGACTTGTCCCGACTTTGCTCGACTGCCGCTCGCTGCCGCTCGGGTCGTGGTCCATATGACAGCGCAAGCACGAAAAACGTCTGCGGGACGAGACGAGACGAGACGAGACGAGACGACTAAGGAATAAATTCGTGGTTACAAATCAAATTTGGAACTCTACATTCCTACACAACAATAGGCGGTGACGTATTTCAGAAATCACCTGCCAATTCGTACTGTTTTGTCGTTTTCAAAGTCTTCTTGGCAAACTTGGTTAGCACATTCTCCCTCAAACTGAGTTAATTACTGCATTATCGTACCATTACAGTAGTTTAAACGGTTTAAGGAAGCATCTTTGTCACAACAGAAAGGTAGTTTGAAAATTGGGCTGGCGACATAACAAAAAAAAAAAAACAGGAAGGGAGCCAACAGCACCCGGGTTTCCCAGGCGGTCACCCATCCAAGTACTAGCAGGGCCCGATGATGCTTAACTTCGGTGATCGGACGAGAACCGGTGTATTCATCATGGTATGGCCGTTGGCGCTCATCTAATGTAGGAGCACGGCAGAATTCGCGTTCGGCTTTTCTCCCAACACACAAAATGTTAGTTTTCGGCCGCATTTGACGAAAGCGCTTCCTTCCGCAACCGCCAGTTCCTCGAGGACGGCGCGGGGAGGCGCGCCCGGCGTCCCAGCAGAGTGACGGCCGAATTGGCGGGCGCACCGCCGCGTGTGTGAGACGCACTGCTGCTCGTTGCACCCCCTGTCATTCGCTGGGCGCGTTCAGCCTTCGACACTAGCGGAGGACGCATCTTGTCCCTGGTGTTCAGCGGAGGGCCTGTGCGGGGTGTGGCAGTGTCGTGCTGGAGGGCCCACTGGTAGCGATGTGGGCTTCCTCGCCTCGCCTCGCCTCGCCTCGCCGCGCCTCACACCAGGTGTCTGCGTAGTTTGCAGTGCATTCGCACCATTCCTATCCCTGTCCCTGTCCCCGTCCCGACTTGTCCCGACTTTGCTCGACTGCCGCTCGCTGCCGCTCGGGTCGTGGTCCATATGACAGCGCAAGCACGAAAAACGTCTGCGGGACGAGACGAGACGAGACGAGACGAGACGACTAAGGAATAAATTCGTGGTTACAAATCAAATTTGGAACTCTACATTCCTACACAACAATAGGCGGTGACGTATTTCAGAAATCACCTGCCGATTCGTACTGTTTTGTCGTTTTCAAAGTCTTCTTGGCAAACTTGGTTAGCACATTCTCCCTCAAACTGAGTTAATTACTGCATTTTCGTACCATTACAGTAGTTTAAAAGGCTTAAGGAAGCATCTTTGTCACAACAGAAACGTAGTTTGAAAATTGGGCTGGCAACATAACAAAAAAAAAAAAACGGGAAGGGAGCCAACAGCACCCGGGTTGACCCAGGCGGTCACCCATCCAAGTACTAGCCGGGCATGATGATGCTTAACTTCGGTGGTCGGACGAGAACCGGTGTATTCATCATGGTATCGCCGTTGGCGCTCATCTAATGTAGGAGCACGGCAGAATTCGCGTTCGGCTTTTCTCCCAACACACAAAATGTTAGTTTTCGGCCGCATTTGACGAAAGCGCTTCCTTCCGCAACCGCCAGTTCCTCGAGGACGGCGCGGGGAGGCGCGCCCGGCGACCCAGCAGAGTGACGGCCGAATTGGCGGGCGCACCGCCGCGTGTGTGAGACGCACTGCTGCTCGTTGCACCCCCTGTCATTCGCTGGGCGCGTTCAGCCTTCGACACTAGCGGAGGACGCATCTTGTCCCTGGTGTTCAGCGGAGGGCCTGTGCGGGGTGTGGCAGTGTCGTGCTGGAGGGCCCACTGGTAGCGATGTGGGCTTCCTCGCCTCGCCTCGCCTCGCCTCGCCGCGCCTCACACCAGGTGTCTGCGTAGTTTGCAGTGCATTCGCACCATTCCTATCCCTGTCCCTGTCCCCGTCCCGACTTGTCCCGACTTTGCTCGACTGCCGCTCGCTGCCGCTCGGGTCGTGGTCCATATGACAGCGCAAGCACGAAAAACGTCTGCGGGACGAGACGAGACGAGACGAGACGAGACGACTAAGGAATAAATTCGTGGTTACAAATCAAATTTGGAACTCTACATTCCTACACAACAATAGGCGGTGACGTATTTCAGAAATCACCTGCCAATTCGTACTGTTTTGTCGTTTTCAAAGTCTTCTTGGCAAACTTGGTTAGCACATTCTCCCTCAAACTGAGTTAATTACTGCATTATCGTACCATTACAGTAGTTTAAACGGTTTAAGGAAGCATCTTTGTCACAACAGAAAGGTAGTTTGAAAATTGGGCTGGCGACATAACAAAAAAAAAAAAACAGGAAGGGAGCCAACAGCACCCGGGTTTCCCAGGCGGTCACCCATCCAAGTACTACCAGGGCCCGATGATGCTTAACTTCGGTGATCGGACGAGAACCGGTGTATTCATCATGGTATGGCCGTTGGCGCTCATCTAATGTAGGAGCACGGCAGAATTCGCGTTCGGCTTTTCTCCCAACACACAAAATGTTAGTTTTCGGCCGCATTTGACGAAAGCGCTTCCTTCCGCAACCGCCAGTTCCTCGAGGACGGCGCGGGGAGGCGCGCCCGGCGTCCCAGCAGAGTGACGGCCGAATTGGCGGGCGCACCGCCGCGTGTGTGAGACGCACTGCTGCTCGTTGCACCCCCTGTCATTCGCTGGGCGCGTTCAGCCTTCGACACTAGCGGAGGACGCATCTTGTCCCTGGTGTTCAGCGGAGGGCCTGTGCGGGGTGTGGCAGTGTCGTGCTGGAGGGCCCACTGGTAGCGATGTGGGCTTCCTCGCCTCGCCTCGCCTCGCCTCGCCGCGCCTCACACCAGGTGTCTGCGTAGTTTGCAGTGCATTCGCACCATTCCTATCCCTGTCCCTGTCCCCGTCCCGACTTGTCCCGACTTTGCTCGACTGCCGCTCGCTGCCGCTCGGGTCGTGGTCCATATGACAGCGCAAGCACGAAAAACGTCTGCGGGACGAGACGAGACGAGACGAGACGAGACGACTAAGGAATAAATTCGTGGTTACAAATCAAATTTGGAACTCTACATTCCTACACAACAATAGGCGGTGACGTATTTCAGAAATCACCTGCCAATTCGTACTGTTTTGTCGTTTTCAAAGTCTTCTTGGCAAACTTGGTTAGCACATTCTCCCTCAAACTGAGTTAATTACTGCATTATCGTACCATTACAGTAGTTTAAACGGTTTAAGGAAGCATCTTTGTCACAACAGAAAGGTAGTTTGAAAATTGGGCTGGCGACATAACAAAAAAAAAAAAACAGGAAGGGAGCCAACAGCACCCGGGTTTCCCAGGCGGTCACCCATCCAAGTACTAGCAGGGCCCGATGATGCTTAACTTCGGTGATCGGACGAGAACCGGTGTATTCATCATGGTATGGCCGTTGGCGCTCATCTAATGTAGGAGCACGGCAGAATTCGCGTTCGGCTTTTCTCCCAACACACAAAATGTTAGTTTTCGGCCGCATTTGACGAAAGCGCTTCCTTCCGCAACCGCCAGTTCCTCGAGGACGGCGCGGGGAGGCGCGCCCGGCGTCCCAGCAGAGTGACGGCCGAATTGGCGGGCGCACCGCCGCGTGTGTGAGACGCACTGCTGCTCGTTGCACCCCCTGTCATTCGCTGGGCGCGTTCAGCCTTCGACACTAGCGGAGGACGCATCTTGTCCCTGGTGTTCAGCGGAGGGCCTGTGCGGGGTGTGGCAGTGTCGTGCTGGAGGGCCCACTGGTAGCGATGTGGGCTTCCTCGCCTCGCCTCGCCTCGCCTCGCCGCGCCTCACACCAGGTGTCTGCGTAGTTTGCAGTGCATTCGCACCATTCCTATCCCTGTCCCTGTCCCCGTCCCGACTTGTCCCGACTTTGCTCCACTGCCGCTCGCTGCCGCTCGGGTCGTGGTCCATATGACAGCGCAAGCACGAAAAACGTCTGCGGGACGAGACGAGACGAGACGAGACGAGACGACTAAGGAATAAATTCGTGGTTACAAATCAAATTTGGAACTCTACATTCCTACACAACAATAGGCGGTGACGTATTTCAGAAATCACCTGCCGATTCGTACTGTTTTGTCGTTTTCAAAGTCTTCTTGGCAAACTTGGTTAGCACATTCTCCCTCAAACTGAGTTAATTACTGCATTTTCGTACCATTACAGTAGTTTAAAAGGCTTAAGGAAGCATCTTTGTCACAACAGAAACGTAGTTTGAAAATTGGGCTGGCAACATAACAAAAAAAAAAAAACGGGAAGGGAGCCAACAGCACCCGGGTTGACCCAGGCGGTCACCCATCCAAGTACTAGCCGGGCATGATGATGCTTAACTTCGGTGGTCGGACGAGAACCGGTGTATTCATCATGGTATCGCCGTTGGCGCTCATCTAATGTAGGAGCACGGCAGAATTCGCGTTCGGCTTTTCTCCCAACACACAAAATGTTAGTTTTCGGCCGCATTTGACGAAAGCGCTTCCTTCCGCAACCGCCAGTTCCTCGAGGACGGCGCGGGGAGGCGCGCCCGGCGACCCAGCAGAGTGACGGCCGAATTGGCGGGCGCACCGCCGCGTGTGTGAGACGCACTGCTGCTCGTTGCACCCCCTGTCATTCGCTGGGCGCGTTCAGCCTTCGACACTAGCGGAGGACGCATCTTGTCCCTGGTGTTCAGCGGAGGGCCTGTGCGGGGTGTGGCAGTGTCGTGCTGGAGGGCCCACTGGTAGCGATGTGGGCTTCCTCGCCTCGCCTCGCCTCGCCTCGCCGCGCCTCACACCAGGTGTCTGCGTAGTTTGCAGTGCATTCGCACCATTCCTATCCCTGTCCCTGTCCCCGTCCCGACTTGTCCCGACTTTGCTCGACTGCCGCTCGCTGCCGCTCGGGTCGTGGTCCATATGACAGCGCAAGCACGAAAAACGTCTGCGGGACGAGACGAGACGAGACGAGACGAGACGACTAAGGAATAAATTCGTGGTTACAAATCAAATTTGGAACTCTACATTCCTACACAACAATAGGCGGTGACGTATTTCAGAAATCACCTGCCAATTCGTACTGTTTTGTCGTTTTCAAAGTCTTCTTGGCAAACTTGGTTAGCACATTCTCCCTCAAACTGAGTTAATTACTGCATTATCGTACCATTACAGTAGTTTAAACGGTTTAAGGAAGCATCTTTGTCACAACAGAAAGGTAGTTTGAAAATTGGGCTGGCGACATAACAAAAAAAAAAAAACAGGAAGGGAGCCAACAGCACCCGGGTTTCCCAGGCGGTCACCCATCCAAGTACTAGCAGGGCCCGATGATGCTTAACTTCGGTGATCGGACGAGAACCGGTGTATTCATCATGGTATGGCCGTTGGCGCTCATCTAATGTAGGAGCACGGCAGAATTCGCGTTCGGCTTTTCTCCCAACACACAAAATGTTAGTTTTCGGCCGCATTTGACGAAAGCGCTTCCTTCCGCAACCGCCAGTTCCTCGAGGACGGCGCGGGGAGGCGCGCCCGGCGTCCCAGCAGAGTGACGGCCGAATTGGCGGGCGCACCGCCGCGTGTGTGAGACGCACTGCTGCTCGTTGCACCCCCTGTCATTCGCTGGGCGCGTTCAGCCTTCGACACTAGCGGAGGACGCATCTTGTCCCTGGTGTTCAGCGGAGGGCCTGTGCGGGGTGTGGCAGTGTCGTGCTGGAGGGCCCACTGGTAGCGATGTGGGCTTCCTCGCCTCGCCTCGCCTCGCCTCGCCGCGCCTCACACCAGGTGTCTGCGTAGTTTGCAGTGCATTCGCACCATTCCTATCCCTGTCCCTGTCCCCGTCCCGACTTGTCCCGACTTTGCTCGACTGCCGCTCGCTGCCGCTCGGGTCGTGGTCCATATGACAGCGCAAGCACGAAAAACGTCTGCGGGACGAGACGAGACGAGACGAGACGAGACGACTAAGGAATAAATTCGTGGTTACAAATCAAATTTGGAACTCTACATTCCTACACAACAATAGGCGGTGACGTATTTCAGAAATCACCTGCCGATTCGTACTGTTTTGTCGTTTTCAAAGTCTTCTTGGCAAACTTGGTTAGCACATTCTCCCTCAAACTGAGTTAATTACTGCATTTTCGTACCATTACAGTAGTTTAAAAGGCTTAAGGAAGCATCTTTGTCACAACAGAAACGTAGTTTGAAAATTGGGCTGGCAACATAACAAAAAAAAAAAAACGGGAAGGGAGCCAACAGCACCCGGGTTGACCCAGGCGGTCACCCATCCAAGTACTAGCCGGGCATGATGATGCTTAACTTCGGTGGTCGGACGAGAACCGGTGTATTCATCATGGTATCGCCGTTGGCGCTCATCTAATGTAGGAGCACGGCAGAATTCGCGTTCGGCTTTTCTCCCAACACACAAAATGTTAGTTTTCGGCCGCATTTGACGAAAGCGCTTCCTTCCGCAACCGCCAGTTCCTCGAGGACGGCGCGGGGAGGCGCGCCCGGCGTCCCAGCAGAGTGACGGCCGAATTGGCGGGCGCACCGCCGCGTGTGTGAGACGCACTGCTGCTCGTTGCACCCCCTGTCATTCGCTGGGCGCGTTCAGCCTTCGACACTAGCGGAGGACGCATCTTGTCCCTGGTGTTCAGCGGAGGGCCTGTGCGGGGTGTGGCAGTGTCGTGCTGGAGGGCCCACTGGTAGCGATGTGGGCTTCCTCGCCTCGCCTCGCCTCGCCTCGCCGCGCCTCACACCAGGTGTCTGCGTAGTTTGCAGTGCATTCGCACCATTCCTATCCCTGTCCCTGTCCCCGTCCCGACTTGTCCCGACTTTGCTCGACTGCCGCTCGCTGCCGCTCGGGTCGTGGTCCATATGACAGCGCAAGCACGAAAAACGTCTGCGGGACGAGACGAGACGAGACGAGACGAGACGACTAAGGAATAAATTCGTGGTTACAAATCAAATTTGGAACTCTACATTCCTACACAACAATAGGCGGTGACGTATTTCAGAAATCACCTGCCGATTCGTACTGTTTTGTCGTTTTCAAAGTCTTCTTGGCAAACTTGGTTAGCACATTCTCCCTCAAACTGAGTTAATTACTGCATTTTCGTACCATTACAGTAGTTTAAAAGGCTTAAGGAAGCATCTTTGTCACAACAGAAACGTAGTTTGAAAATTGGGCTGGCAACATAACAAAAAAAAAAAACGGGAAGGGAGCCAACAGCACCCGGGTTGACCCAGGCGGTCACCCATCCAAGTACTAGCCGGGCATGATGATGCTTAACTTCGGTGGTCGGACGAGAACCGGTGTATTCATCATGGTATCGCCGTTGGCGCTCATCTAATGTAGGAGCACGGCAGAATTCGCGTTCGGCTTTTCTCCCAACACACAAAATGTTAGTTTTCGGCCGCATTTGACGAAAGCGCTTCCTTCCGCAACCGCCAGTTCCTCGAGGACGGCGCGGGGAGGCGCGCCCGGCGTCCCAGCAGAGTGACGGCCGAATTGGCGGGCGCACCGCCGCGTGTGTGAGACGCACTGCTGCTCGTTGCACCCCCTGTCATTCGCTGGGCGCGTTCAGCCTTCGACACTAGCGGAGGACGCATCTTGTCCCTGGTGTTCAGCGGAGGGCCTGTGCGGGGTGTGGCAGTGTCGTGCTGGAGGGCCCACTGGTAGCGATGTGGGCTTCCTCGCCTCGCCTCGCCTCGCCTCGCCGCGCCTCACACCAGGTGTCTGCGTAGTTTGCAGTGCATTCGCACCATTCCTATCCCTGTCCCTGTCCCCGTCCCGACTTGTCCCGACTTTGCTCGACTGCCGCTCGCTGCCGCTCGGGTCGTGGTCCATATGACAGCGCAAGCACGAAAAACGTCTGCGGGACGAGACGAGACGAGACGAGACGAGACGACTAAGGAATAAATTCGTGGTTACAAATCAAATTTGGAACTCTACATTCCTACACAACAATAGGCGGTGACGTATTTCAGAAATCACCTGCCGATTCGTACTGTTTTGTCGTTTTCAAAGTCTTCTTGGCAAACTTGGTTAGCACATTCTCCCTCAAACTGAGTTAATTACTGCATTTTCGTACCATTACAGTAGTTTAAAAGGCTTAAGGAAGCATCTTTGTCACAACAGAAACGTAGTTTGAAAATTGGGCTGGCAACATAACAAAAAAAAAAAAACGGGAAGGGAGCCAACAGCACCCGGGTTGACCCAGGCGGTCACCCATCCAAGTACTAGCCGGGCATGATGATGCTTAACTTCGGTGGTCGGACGAGAACCGGTGTATTCATCATGGTATCGCCGTTGGCGCTCATCTAATGTAGGAGCACGGCAGAATTCGCGTTCGGCTTTTCTCCCAACACACAAAATGTTAGTTTTCGGCCGCATTTGACGAAAGCGCTTCCTTCCGCAACCGCCAGTTCCTCGAGGACGGCGCGGGGAGGCGCGCCCGGCGTCCCAGCAGAGTGACGGCCGAATTGGCGGGCGCACCGCCGCGTGTGTGAGACGCACTGCTGCTCGTTGCACCCCCTGTCATTCGCTGGGCGCGTTCAGCCTTCGACACTAGCGGAGGACGCATCTTGTCCCTGGTGTTCAGCGGAGGGCCTGTGCGGGGTGTGGCAGTGTCGTGCTGGAGGGCCCACTGGTAGCGATGTGGGCTTCCTCGCCTCGCCTCGCCTCGCCTCGCCGCGCCTCACACCAGGTGTCTGCGTAGTTTGCAGTGCATTCGCACCATTCCTATCCCTGTCCCTGTCCCCGTCCCGACTTGTCCCGACTTTGCTCGACTGCCGCTCGCTGCCGCTCGGGTCGTGGTCCATATGACAGCGCAAGCACGAAAAACGTCTGCGGGACGAGACGAGACGAGACGAGACGAGACGACTAAGGAATAAATTCGTGGTTACAAATCAAATTTGGAACTCTACATTCCTACACAACAATAGGCGGTGACGTATTTCAGAAATCACCTGCCGATTCGTACTGTTTTGTCGTTTTCAAAGTCTTCTTGGCAAACTTGGTTAGCACATTCTCCCTCAAACTGAGTTAATTACTGCATTTTCGTACCATTACAGTAGTTTAAAAGGCTTAAGGAAGCATCTTTGTCACAACAGAAACGTAGTTTGAAAATTGGGCTGGCAACATAACAAAAAAAAAAAAACGGGAAGGGAGCCAACAGCACCCGGGTTGACCCAGGCGGTCACCCATCCAAGTACTAGCCGGGCATGATGATGCTTAACTTCGGTGGTCGGACGAGAACCGGTGTATTCATCATGGTATCGCCGTTGGCGCTCATCTAATGTAGGAGCACGGCAGAATTCGCGTTCGGCTTTTCTCCCAACACACAAAATGTTAGTTTTCGGCCGCATTTGACGAAAGCGCTTCCTTCCGCAACCGCCAGTTCCTCGAGGACGGCGCGGGGAGGCGCGCCCGGCGACCCAGCAGAGTGACGGCCGAATTGGCGGGCGCACCGCCGCGTGTGTGAGACGCACTGCTGCTCGTTGCACCCCCTGTCATTCGCTGGGCGCGTTCAGCCTTCGACACTAGCGGAGGACGCATCTTGTCCCTGGTGTTCAGCGGAGGGCCTGTGCGGGGTGTGGCAGTGTCGTGCTGGAGGGCCCACTGGTAGCGATGTGGGCTTCCTCGCCTCGCCTCGCCTCGCCTCGCCGCGCCTCACACCAGGTGTCTGCGTAGTTTGCAGTGCATTCGCACCATTCCTATCCCTGTCCCTGTCCCCGTCCCGACTTGTCCCGACTTTGCTCGACTGCCGCTCGCTGCCGCTCGGGTCGTGGTCCATATGACAGCGCAAGCACGAAAAACGTCTGCGGGACGAGACGAGACGAGACGAGACGAGACGACTAAGGAATAAATTCGTGGTTACAAATCAAATTTGGAACTCTACATTCCTACACAACAATAGGCGGTGACGTATTTCAGAAATCACCTGCCAATTCGTACTGTTTTGTCGTTTTCAAAGTCTTCTTGGCAAACTTGGTTAGCACATTCTCCCTCAAACTGAGTTAATTACTGCATTATCGTACCATTACAGTAGTTTAAACGGTTTAAGGAAGCATCTTTGTCACAACAGAAAGGTAGTTTGAAAATTGGGCTGGCGACATAACAAAAAAAAAAAAACAGGAAGGGAGCCAACAGCACCCGGGTTTCCCAGGCGGTCACCCATCCAAGTACTAGCAGGGCCCGATGATGCTTAACTTCGGTGATCGGACGAGAACCGGTGTATTCATCATGGTATGGCCGTTGGCGCTCATCTAATGTAGGAGCACGGCAGAATTCGCGTTCGGCTTTTCTCCCAACACACAAAATGTTAGTTTTCGGCCGCATTTGACGAAAGCGCTTCCTTCCGCAACCGCCAGTTCCTCGAGGACGGCGCGGGGAGGCGCGCCCGGCGTCCCAGCAGAGTGACGGCCGAATTGGCGGGCGCACCGCCGCGTGTGTGAGACGCACTGCTGCTCGTTGCACCCCCTGTCATTCGCTGGGCGCGTTCAGCCTTCGACACTAGCGGAGGACGCATCTTGTCCCTGGTGTTCAGCGGAGGGCCTGTGCGGGGTGTGGCAGTGTCGTGCTGGAGGGCCCACTGGTAGCGATGTGGGCTTCCTCGCCTCGCCTCGCCTCGCCTCGCCGCGCCTCACACCAGGTGTCTGCGTAGTTTGCAGTGCATTCGCACCATTCCTATCCCTGTCCCTGTCCCCGTCCCGACTTGTCCCGACTTTGCTCGACTGCCGCTCGCTGCCGCTCGGGTCGTGGTCCATATGACAGCGCAAGCACGAAAAACGTCTGCGGGACGAGACGAGACGAGACGAGACGAGACGACTAAGGAATAAATTCGTGGTTACAAATCAAATTTGGAACTCTACATTCCTACACAACAATAGGCGGTGACGTATTTCAGAAATCACCTGCCAATTCGTACTGTTTTGTCGTTTTCAAAGTCTTCTTGGCAAACTTGGTTAGCACATTCTCCCTCAAACTGAGTTAATTACTGCATTATCGTACCATTACAGTAGTTTAAACGGTTTAAGGAAGCATCTTTGTCACAACAGAAAGGTAGTTTGAAAATTGGGCTGGCGACATAACAAAAAAAAAAAAACAGGAAGGGAGCCAACAGCACCCGGGTTTCCCAGGCGGTCACCCATCCAAGTACTAGCAGGGCCCGATGATGCTTAACTTCGGTGATCGGACGAGAACCGGTGTATTCATCATGGTATGGCCGTTGGCGCTCATCTAATGTAGGAGCACGGCAGAATTCGCGTTCGGCTTTTCTCCCAACACACAAAATGTTAGTTTTCGGCCGCATTTGACGAAAGCGCTTCCTTCCGCAACCGCCAGTTCCTCGAGGACGGCGCGGGGAGGCGCGCCCGGCGTCCCAGCAGAGTGACGGCCGAATTGGCGGGCGCACCGCCGCGTGTGTGAGACGCACTGCTGCTCGTTGCACCCCCTGTCATTCGCTGGGCGCGTTCAGCCTTCGACACTAGCGGAGGACGCATCTTGTCCCTGGTGTTCAGCGGAGGGCCTGTGCGGGGTGTGGCAGTGTCGTGCTGGAGGGCCCACTGGTAGCGATGTGGGCTTCCTCGCCTCGCCTCGCCTCGCCTCGCCGCGCCTCACACCAGGTGTCTGCGTAGTTTGCAGTGCATTCGCACCATTCCTATCCCTGTCCCTGTCCCCGTCCCGACTTGTCCCGACTTTGCTCGACTGCCGCTCGCTGCCGCTCGGGTCGTGGTCCATATGACAGCGCAAGCACGAAAAACGTCTGCGGGACGAGACGAGACGAGACGAGACGAGACGACTAAGGAATAAATTCGTGGTTACAAATCAAATTTGGAACTCTACATTCCTACACAACAATAGGCGGTGACGTATTTCAGAAATCACCTGCCAATTCGTACTGTTTTGTCGTTTTCAAAGTCTTCTTGGCAAACTTGGTTAGCACATTCTCCCTCAAACTGAGTTAATTACTGCATTATCGTACCATTACAGTAGTTTAAACGGTTTAAGGAAGCATCTTTGTCACAACAGAAAGGTAGTTTGAAAATTGGGCTGGCGACATAACAAAAAAAAAAAAACAGGAAGGGAGCCAACAGCACCCGGGTTTCCCAGGCGGTCACCCATCCAAGTACTAGCAGGGCCCGATGATGCTTAACTTCGGTGATCGGACGAGAACCGGTGTATTCATCATGGTATGGCCGTTGGCGCTCATCTAATGTAGGAGCACGGCAGAATTCGCGTTCGGCTTTTCTCCCAACACACAAAATGTTAGTTTTCGGCCGCATTTGACGAAAGCGCTTCCTTCCGCAACCGCCAGTTCCTCGAGGACGGCGCGGGGAGGCGCGCCCGGCGTCCCAGCAGAGTGACGGCCGAATTGGCGGGCGCACCGCCGCGTGTGTGAGACGCACTGCTGCTCGTTGCACCCCCTGTCATTCGCTGGGCGCGTTCAGCCTTCGACACTAGCGGAGGACGCATCTTGTCCCTGGTGTTCAGCGGAGGGCCTGTGCGGGGTGTGGCAGTGTCGTGCTGGAGGGCCCACTGGTAGCGATGTGGGCTTCCTCGCCTCGCCTCGCCTCGCCTCGCCGCGCCTCACACCAGGTGTCTGCGTAGTTTGCAGTGCATTCGCACCATTCCTATCCCTGTCCCTGTCCCCGTCCCGACTTGTCCCGACTTTGCTCGACTGCCGCTCGCTGCCGCTCGGGTCGTGGTCCATATGACAGCGCAAGCACGAAAAACGTCTGCGGGACGAGACGAGACGAGACGAGACGAGACGACTAAGGAATAAATTCGTGGTTACAAATCAAATTTGGAACTCTACATTCCTACACAACAATAGGCGGTGACGTATTTCAGAAATCACCTGCCAATTCGTACTGTTTTGTCGTTTTCAAAGTCTTCTTGGCAAACTTGGTTAGCACATTCTCCCTCAAACTGAGTTAATTACTGCATTATCGTACCATTACAGTAGTTTAAACGGTTTAAGGAAGCATCTTTGTCACAACAGAAAGGTAGTTTGAAAATTGGGCTGGCGACATAACAAAAAAAAAAAAACAGGAAGGGAGCCAACAGCACCCGGGTTTCCCAGGCGGTCACCCATCCAAGTACTAGCAGGGCCCGATGATGCTTAACTTCGGTGATCGGACGAGAACCGGTGTATTCATCATGGTATGGCCGTTGGCGCTCATCTAATGTAGGAGCACGGCAGAATTCGCGTTCGGCTTTTCTCCCAACACACAAAATGTTAGTTTTCGGCCGCATTTGACGAAAGCGCTTCCTTCCGCAACCGCCAGTTCCTCGAGGACGGCGCGGGGAGGCGCGCCCGGCGTCCCAGCAGAGTGACGGCCGAATTGGCGGGCGCACCGCCGCGTGTGTGAGACGCACTGCTGCTCGTTGCACCCCCTGTCATTCGCTGGGCGCGTTCAGCCTTCGACACTAGCGGAGGACGCATCTTGTCCCTGGTGTTCAGCGGAGGGCCTGTGCGGGGTGTGGCAGTGTCGTGCTGGAGGGCCCACTGGTAGCGATGTGGGCTTCCTCGCCTCGCCTCGCCTCGCCTCGCCGCGCCTCACACCAGGTGTCTGCGTAGTTTGCAGTGCATTCGCACCATTCCTATCCCTGTCCCTGTCCCCGTCCCGACTTGTCCCGACTTTGCTCGACTGCCGCTCGCTGCCGCTCGGGTCGTGGTCCATATGACAGCGCAAGCACGAAAAACGTCTGCGGGACGAGACGAGACGAGACGAGACGAGACGACTAAGGAATAAATTCGTGGTTACAAATCAAATTTGGAACTCTACATTCCTACACAACAATAGGCGGTGACGTATTTCAGAAATCACCTGCCAATTCGTACTGTTTTGTCGTTTTCAAAGTCTTCTTGGCAAACTTGGTTAGCACATTCTCCCTCAAACTGAGTTAATTACTGCATTATCGTACCATTACAGTAGTTTAAACGGTTTAAGGAAGCATCTTTGTCACAACAGAAAGGTAGTTTGAAAATTGGGCTGGCGACATAACAAAAAAAAAAAAACAGGAAGGGAGCCAACAGCACCCGGGTTTCCCAGGCGGTCACCCATCCAAGTACTAGCAGGGCCCGATGATGCTTAACTTCGGTGATCGGACGAGAACCGGTGTATTCATCATGGTATGGCCGTTGGCGCTCATCTAATGTAGGAGCACGGCAGAATTCGCGTTCGGCTTTTCTCCCAACACACAAAATGTTAGTTTTCGGCCGCATTTGACGAAAGCGCTTCCTTCCGCAACCGCCAGTTCCTCGAGGACGGCGCGGGGAGGCGCGCCCGGCGTCCCAGCAGAGTGACGGCCGAATTGGCGGGCGCACCGCCGCGTGTGTGAGACGCACTGCTGCTCGTTGCACCCCCTGTCATTCGCTGGGCGCGTTCAGCCTTCGACACTAGCGGAGGACGCATCTTGTCCCTGGTGTTCAGCGGAGGGCCTGTGCGGGGTGTGGCAGTGTCGTGCTGGAGGGCCCACTGGTAGCGATGTGGGCTTCCTCGCCTCGCCTCGCCTCGCCTCGCCGCGCCTCACACCAGGTGTCTGCGTAGTTTGCAGTGCATTCGCACCATTCCTATCCCTGTCCCTGTCCCCGTCCCGACTTGTCCCGACTTTGCTCGACTGCCGCTCGCTGCCGCTCGGGTCGTGGTCCATATGACAGCGCAAGCACGAAAAACGTCTGCGGGACGAGACGAGACGAGACGAGACGAGACGACTAAGGAATAAATTCGTGGTTACAAATCAAATTTGGAACTCTACATTCCTACACAACAATAGGCGGTGACGTATTTCAGAAATCACCTGCCGATTCGTACTGTTTTGTCGTTTTCAAAGTCTTCTTGGCAAACTTGGTTAGCACATTCTCCCTCAAACTGAGTTAATTACTGCATTTTCGTACCATTACAGTAGTTTAAAAGGCTTAAGGAAGCATCTTTGTCACAACAGAAACGTAGTTTGAAAATTGGGCTGGCAACATAACAAAAAAAAAAAAAACGGGAAGGGAGCCAACAGCACCCGGGTTGACCCAGGCGGTCACCCATCCAAGTACTAGCCGGGCATGATGATGCTTAACTTCGGTGGTCGGACGAGAACCGGTGTATTCATCATGGTATCGCCGTTGGCGCTCATCTAATGTAGGAGCACGGCAGAATTCGCGTTCGGCTTTTCTCCCAACACACAAAATGTTAGTTTTCGGCCGCATTTGACGAAAGCGCTTCCTTCCGCAACCGCCAGTTCCTCGAGGACGGCGCGGGGAGGCGCGCCCGGCGACCCAGCAGAGTGACGGCCGAATTGGCGGGCGCACCGCCGCGTGTGTGAGACGCACTGCTGCTCGTTGCACCCCCTGTCATTCGCTGGGCGCGTTCAGCCTTCGACACTAGCGGAGGACGCATCTTGTCCCTGGTGTTCAGCGGAGGGCCTGTGCGGGGTGTGGCAGTGTCGTGCTGGAGGGCCCACTGGTAGCGATGTGGGCTTCCTCGCCTCGCCTCGCCTCGCCTCGCCGCGCCTCACACCAGGTGTCTGCGTAGTTTGCAGTGCATTCGCACCATTCCTATCCCTGTCCCTGTCCCCGTCCCGACTTGTCCCGACTTTGCTCGACTGCCGCTCGCTGCCGCTCGGGTCGTGGTCCATATGACAGCGCAAGCACGAAAAACGTCTGCGGGACGAGACGAGACGAGACGAGACGAGACGACTAAGGAATAAATTCGTGGTTACAAATCAAATTTGGAACTCTACATTCCTACACAACAATAGGCGGTGACGTATTTCAGAAATCACCTGCCAATTCGTACTGTTTTGTCGTTTTCAAAGTCTTCTTGGCAAACTTGGTTAGCACATTCTCCCTCAAACTGAGTTAATTACTGCATTATCGTACCATTACAGTAGTTTAAACGGTTTAAGGAAGCATCTTTGTCACAACAGAAAGGTAGTTTGAAAATTGGGCTGGCGACATAACAAAAAAAAAAAAACAGGAAGGGAGCCAACAGCACCCGGGTTTCCCAGGCGGTCACCCATCCAAGTACTAGCAGGGCCCGATGATGCTTAACTTCGGTGATCGGACGAGAACCGGTGTATTCATCATGGTATGGCCGTTGGCGCTCATCTAATGTAGGAGCACGGCAGAATTCGCGTTCGGCTTTTCTCCCAACACACAAAATGTTAGTTTTCGGCCGCATTTGACGAAAGCGCTTCCTTCCGCAACCGCCAGTTCCTCGAGGACGGCGCGGGGAGGCGCGCCCGGCGTCCCAGCAGAGTGACGGCCGAATTGGCGGGCGCACCGCCGCGTGTGTGAGACGCACTGCTGCTCGTTGCACCCCCTGTCATTCGCTGGGCGCGTTCAGCCTTCGACACTAGCGGAGGACGCATCTTGTCCCTGGTGTTCAGCGGAGGGCCTGTGCGGGGTGTGGCAGTGTCGTGCTGGAGGGCCCACTGGTAGCGATGTGGGCTTCCACGCCTCGCCTCGCCTCGCCTCGCCGCGCCTCACACCAGGTGTCTGCGTAGTTTGCAGTGCATTCGCACCATTCCTATCCCTGTCCCTGTCCCCGTCCCGACTTGTCCCGACTTTGCTCGACTGCCGCTCGCTGCCGCTCGGGTCGTGGTCCATATGACAGCGCAAGCACGAAAAACGTCTGCGGGACGAGACGAGACGAGACGAGACGAGACGACTAAGGAATAAATTCGTGGTTACAAATCAAATTTGGAACTCTACATTCCTACACAACAATAGGCGGTGACGTATTTCAGAAATCACCTGCCGATTCGTACTGTTTTGTCGTTTTCAAAGTCTTCTTGGCAAACTTGGTTAGCACATTCTCCCTCAAACTGAGTTAATTACTGCATTTTCGTACCATTACAGTAGTTTAAAAGGCTTAAGGAAGCATCTTTGTCACAACAGAAACGTAGTTTGAAAATTGGGCTGGCAACATAACAAAAAAAAAAAAACGGGAAGGGAGCCAACAGCACCCGGGTTGACCCAGGCGGTCACCCATCCAAGTACTAGCCGGGCATGATGATGCTTAACTTCGGTGGTCGGACGAGAACCGGTGTATTCATCATGGTATCGCCGTTGGCGCTCATCTAATGTAGGAGCACGGCAGAATTCGCGTTCGGCTTTTCTCCCAACACACAAAATGTTAGTTTTCGGCCGCATTTGACGAAAGCGCTTCCTTCCGCAACCGCCAGTTCCTCGAGGACGGCGCGGGGAGGCGCGCCCGGCGACCCAGCAGAGTGACGGCCGAATTGGCGGGCGCACCGCCGCGTGTGTGAGACGCACTGCTGCTCGTTGCACCCCCTGTCATTCGCTGGGCGCGTTCAGCCTTCGACACTAGCGGAGGACGCATCTTGTCCCTGGTGTTCAGCGGAGGGCCTGTGCGGGGTGTGGCAGTGTCGTGCTGGAGGGCCCACTGGTAGCGATGTGGGCTTCCTCGCCTCGCCTCGCCTCGCCTCGCCGCGCCTCACACCAGGTGTCTGCGTAGTTTGCAGTGCATTCGCACCATTCCTATCCCTGTCCCTGTCCCCGTCCCGACTTGTCCCGACTTTGCTCGACTGCCGCTCGCTGCCGCTCGGGTCGTGGTCCATATGACAGCGCAAGCACGAAAAACGTCTGCGGGACGAGACGAGACGAGACGAGACGAGACGACTAAGGAATAAATTCGTGGTTACAAATCAAATTTGGAACTCTACATTCCTACACAACAATAGGCGGTGACGTATTTCAGAAATCACCTGCCAATTCGTACTGTTTTGTCGTTTTCAAAGTCTTCTTGGCAAACTTGGTTAGCACATTCTCCCTCAAACTGAGTTAATTACTGCATTATCGTACCATTACAGTAGTTTAAACGGTTTAAGGAAGCATCTTTGTCACAACAGAAAGGTAGTTTGAAAATTGGGCTGGCGACATAACAAAAAAAAAAAAACAGGAAGGGAGCCAACAGCACCCGGGTTTCCCAGGCGGTCACCCATCCAAGTACTAGCAGGGCCCGATGATGCTTAACTTCGGTGATCGGACGAGAACCGGTGTATTCATCATGGTATGGCCGTTGGCGCTCATCTAATGTAGGAGCACGGCAGAATTCGCGTTCGGCTTTTCTCCCAACACACAAAATGTTAGTTTTCGGCCGCATTTGACGAAAGCGCTTCCTTCCGCAACCGCCAGTTCCTCGAGGACGGCGCGGGGAGGCGCGCCCGGCGTCCCAGCAGAGTGACGGCCGAATTGGCGGGCGCACCGCCGCGTGTGTGAGACGCACTGCTGCTCGTTGCACCCCCTGTCATTCGCTGGGCGCGTTCAGCCTTCGACACTAGCGGAGGACGCATCTTGTCCCTGGTGTTCAGCGGAGGGCCTGTGCGGGGTGTGGCAGTGTCGTGCTGGAGGGCCCACTGGTAGCGATGTGGGCTTCCACGCCTCGCCTCGCCTCGCCTCGCCTCGCCGCGCCTCACACCAGGTGTCTGCGTAGTTTGCAGTGCATTCGCACCATTCCTATCCCTGTCCCTGTCCCCGTCCCGACTTGTCCCGACTTTGCTCGACTGCCGCTCGCTGCCGCTCGGGTCGTGGTCCATATGACAGCGCAAGCACGAAAAACGTCTGCGGGACGAGACGAGACGAGACGAGACGAGACGACTAAGGAATAAATTCGTGGTTACAAATCAAATTTGGAACTCTACATTCCTACACAACAATAGGCGGTGACGTATTTCAGAAATCACCTGCCGATTCGTACTGTTTTGTCGTTTTCAAAGTCTTCTTGGCAAACTTGGTTAGCACATTCTCCCTCAAACTGAGTTAATTACTGCATTTTCGTACCATTACAGTAGTTTAAAAGGCTTAAGGAAGCATCTTTGTCCCAACAGAAACGTAGTTTGAAAATTGGGCTGGCAACATAACAAAAAAAAAAAAACGGGAAGGGAGCCAACAGCACCCGGGTTGACCCAGGCGGTCACCCATCCAAGTACTAGCCGGGCATGATGATGCTTAACTTCGGTGGTCGGACGAGAACCGGTGTATTCATCATGGTATCGCCGTTGGCGCTCATCTAATGTAGGAGCACGGCAGAATTCGCGTTCGGCTTTTCTCCCAACACACAAAATGTTAGTTTTCGGCCGCATTTGACGAAAGCGCTTCCTTCCGCAACCGCCAGTTCCTCGAGGACGGCGCGGGGAGGCGCGCCCGGCGTCCCAGCAGAGTGACGGCCGAATTGGCGGGCGCACCGCCGCGTGTGTGAGACGCACTGCTGCTCGTTGCACCCCCTGTCATTCGCTGGGCGCGTTCAGCCTTCGACACTAGCGGAGGACGCATCTTGTCCCTGGTGTTCAGCGGAGGGCCTGTGCGGGGTGTGGCAGTGTCGTGCTGGAGGGCCCACTGGTAGCGATGTGGGCTTCCTCGCCTCGCCTCGCCTCGCCTCGCCGCGCCTCACACCAGGTGTCTGCGTAGTTTGCAGTGCATTCGCACCATTCCTATCCCTGTCCCTGTCCCCGTCCCGACTTGTCCCGACTTTGCTCGACTGCCGCTCGCTGCCGCTCGGGTCGTGGTCCATATGACAGCGCAAGCACGAAAAACGTCTGCGGGACGAGACGAGACGAGACGAGACGAGACGACTAAGGAATAAATTCGTGGTTACAAATCAAATTTGGAACTCTACATTCCTACACAACAATAGGCGGTGACGTATTTCAGAAATCACCTGCCAATTCGTACTGTTTTGTCGTTTTCAAAGTCTTCTTGGCAAACTTGGTTAGCACATTCTCCCTCAAACTGAGTTAATTACTGCATTATCGTACCATTACAGTAGTTTAAACGGTTTAAGGAAGCATCTTTGTCACAACAGAAAGGTAGTTTGAAAATTGGGCTGGCGACATAACAAAAAAAAAAAACAGGAAGGGAGCCAACAGCACCCGGGTTTCCCAGGCGGTCACCCATCCAAGTACTAGCAGGGCCCGATGATGCTTAACTTCGGTGATCGGACGAGAACCGGTGTATTCATCATGGTATGGCCGTTGGCGCTCATCTAATGTAGGAGCACGGCAGAATTCGCGTTCGGCTTTTCTCCCAACACACAAAATGTTAGTTTTCGGCCGCATTTGACGAAAGCGCTTCCTTCCGCAACCGCCAGTTCCTCGAGGACGGCGCGGGGAGGCGCGCCCGGCGTCCCAGCAGAGTGACGGCCGAATTGGCGGGCGCACCGCCGCGTGTGTGAGACGCACTGCTGCTCGTTGCACCCCCTGTCATTCGCTGGGCGCGTTCAGCCTTCGACACTAGCGGAGGACGCATCTTGTCCCTGGTGTTCAGCGGAGGGCCTGTGCGGGGTGTGGCAGTGTCGTGCTGGAGGGCCCACTGGTAGCGATGTGGGCTTCCACGCCTCGCCTCGCCTCGCCTCGCCTCGCCGCGCCTCACACCAGGTGTCTGCGTAGTTTGCAGTGCATTCGCACCATTCCTATCCCTGTCCCTGTCCCCGTCCCGACTTGTCCCGACTTTGCTCGACTGCCGCTCGCTGCCGCTCGGGTCGTGGTCCATATGACAGCGCAAGCACGAAAAACGTCTGCGGGACGAGACGAGACGAGACGAGACGAGACGACTAAGGAATAAATTCGTGGTTACAAATCAAATTTGGAACTCTACATTCCTACACAACAATAGGCGGTGACGTATTTCAGAAATCACCTGCCGATTCGTACTGTTTTGTCGTTTTCAAAGTCTTCTTGGCAAACTTGGTTAGCACATTCTCCCTCAAACTGAGTTAATTACTGCATTTTCGTACCATTACAGTAGTTTAAAAGGCTTAAGGAAGCATCTTTGTCCCAACAGAAACGTAGTTTGAAAATTGGGCTGGCAACATAACAAAAAAAAAAAAACGGGAAGGGAGCCAACAGCACCCGGGTTGACCCAGGCGGTCACCCATCCAAGTACTAGCCGGGCATGATGATGCTTAACTTCGGTGGTCGGACGAGAACCGGTGTATTCATCATGGTATCGCCGTTGGCGCTCATCTAATGTAGGAGCACGGCAGAATTCGCGTTCGGCTTTTCTCCCAACACACAAAATGTTAGTTTTCGGCCGCATTTGACGAAAGCGCTTCCTTCCGCAACCGCCAGTTCCTCGAGGACGGCGCGGGGAGGCGCGCCCGGCGTCCCAGCAGAGTGACGGCCGAATTGGCGGGCGCACCGCCGCGTGTGTGAGACGCACTGCTGCTCGTTGCACCCCCTGTCATTCGCTGGGCGCGTTCAGCCTTCGACACTAGCGGAGGACGCATCTTGTCCCTGGTGTTCAGCGGAGGGCCTGTGCGGGGTGTGGCAGTGTCGTGCTGGAGGGCCCACTGGTAGCGATGTGGGCTTCCTCGCCTCGCCTCGCCTCGCCTCGCCGCGCCTCACACCAGGTGTCTGCGTAGTTTGCAGTGCATTCGCACCATTCCTATCCCTGTCCCTGTCCCCGTCCCGACTTGTCCCGACTTTGCTCGACTGCCGCTCGCTGCCGCTCGGGTCGTGGTCCATATGACAGCGCAAGCACGAAAAACGTCTGCGGGACGAGACGAGACGAGACGAGACGAGACGACTAAGGAATAAATTCGTGGTTACAAATCAAATTTGGAACTCTACATTCCTACACAACAATAGGCGGTGACGTATTTCAGAAATCACCTGCCAATTCGTACTGTTTTGTCGTTTTCAAAGTCTTCTTGGCAAACTTGGTTAGCACATTCTCCCTCAAACTGAGTTAATTACTGCATTATCGTACCATTACAGTAGTTTAAACGGTTTAAGGAAGCATCTTTGTCACAACAGAAAGGTAGTTTGAAAATTGGGCTGGCGACATAACAAAAAAAAAAAAACAGGAAGGGAGCCAACAGCACCCGGGTTTCCCAGGCGGTCACCCATCCAAGTGCTAGCAGGGCCCGATGATGCTTAACTTCGGTGATCGGACGAGAACCGGTGTATTCATCATGGTATCGCCGTTGGCGCTCATCTAATGTAGGAGCACGGCAGAATTCGCGTTCGGCTTTTCTCCCAACACACAAAATGTTAGTTTTCGGCCGCATTTGACGAAAGCGCTTCCTTCCGCAACCGCCAGTTCCTCGAGGACGGCGCGGGGAGGCGCGCCCGGCGTCCCAGCAGAGTGACGGCCGAATTGGCGGGCGCACCGCCGCGTGTGTGAGACGCACTGCTGCTCGTTGCACCCCCTGTCATTCGCTGGGCGCGTTCAGCCTTCGACACTAGCGGAGGACGCATCTTGTCCCTGGTGTTCAGCGGAGGGCCTGTGCGGGGTGTGGCAGTGTCGTGCTGGAGGGCCCACTGGTAGCGATGTGGGCTTCCACGCCTCGCCTCGCCTCGCCTCGCCTCGCCGCGCCTCACACCAGGTGTCTGCGTAGTTTGCAGTGCATTCGCACCATTCCTATCCCTGTCCCTGTCCCCGTCCCGACTTGTCCCGACTTTGCTCGACTGCCGCTCGCTGCCGCTCGGGTCGTGGTCCATATGACAGCGCAAGCACGAAAAACGTCTGCGGGACGAGACGAGACGAGACGAGACGAGACGACTAAGGAATAAATTCGTGGTTACAAATCAAATTTGGAACTCTACATTCCTACACAACAATAGGCGGTGACGTATTTCAGAAATCACCTGCCGATTCGTACTGTTTTGTCGTTTTCAAAGTCTTCTTGGCAAACTTGGTTAGCACATTCTCCCTCAAACTGAGTTAATTACTGCATTTTCGTACCATTACAGTAGTTTAAAAGGCTTAAGGAAGCATCTTTGTCCCAACAGAAACGTAGTTTGAAAATTGGGCTGGCAACATAACAAAAAAAAAAAAACGGGAAGGGAGCCAACAGCACCCGGGTTGACCCAGGCGGTCACCCATCCAAGTACTAGCCGGGCATGATGATGCTTAACTTCGGTGGTCGGACGAGAACCGGTGTATTCATCATGGTATCGCCGTTGGCGCTCATCTAATGTAGGAGCACGGCAGAATTCGCGTTCGGCTTTTCTCCCAACACACAAAATGTTAGTTTTCGGCCGCATTTGACGAAAGCGCTTCCTTCCGCAACCGCCAGTTCCTCGAGGACGGCGCGGGGAGGCGCGCCCGGCGTCCCAGCAGAGTGACGGCCGAATTGGCGGGCGCACCGCCGCGTGTGTGAGACGCACTGCTGCTCGTTGCACCCCCTGTCATTCGCTGGGCGCGTTCAGCCTTCGACACTAGCGGAGGACGCATCTTGTCCCTGGTGTTCAGCGGAGGGCCTGTGCGGGGTGTGGCAGTGTCGTGCTGGAGGGCCCACTGGTAGCGATGTGGGCTTCCTCGCCTCGCCTCGCCTCGCCTCGCCGCGCCTCACACCAGGTGTCTGCGTAGTTTGCAGTGCATTCGCACCATTCCTATCCCTGTCCCTGTCCCCGTCCCGACTTGTCCCGACTTTGCTCGACTGCCGCTCGCTGCCGCTCGGGTCGTGGTCCATATGACAGCGCAAGCACGAAAAACGTCTGCGGGACGAGACGAGACGAGACGAGACGAGACGACTAAGGAATAAATTCGTGGTTACAAATCAAATTTGGAACTCTACATTCCTACACAACAATAGGCGGTGACGTATTTCAGAAATCACCTGCCAATTCGTACTGTTTTGTCGTTTTCAAAGTCTTCTTGGCAAACTTGGTTAGCACATTCTCCCTCAAACTGAGTTAATTACTGCATTATCGTACCATTACAGTAGTTTAAACGGTTTAAGGAAGCATCTTTGTCACAACAGAAAGGTAGTTTGAAAATTGGGCTGGCGACATAACAAAAAAAAAAAAACAGGAAGGGAGCCAACAGCACCCGGGTTTCCCAGGCGGTCACCCATCCAAGTACTAGCAGGGCCCGATGATGCTTAACTTCGGTGATCGGACGAGAACCGGTGTATTCATCATGGTATCGCCGTTGGCGCTCATCTAATGTAGGAGCACGGCAGAATTCGCGTTCGGCTTTTCTCCCAACACACAAAATGTTAGTTTTCGGCCGCATTTGACGAAAGCGCTTCCTTCCGCAACCGCCAGTTCCTCGAGGACGGCGCGGGGAGGCGCGCCCGGCGTCCCAGCAGAGTGACGGCCGAATTGGCGGGCGCACCGCCGCGTGTGTGAGACGCACTGCTGCTCGTTGCACCCCCTGTCATTCGCTGGGCGCGTTCAGCCTTCGACACTAGCGGAGGACGCATCTTGTCCCTGGTGTTCAGCGGAGGGCCTGTGCGGGGTGTGGCAGTGTCGTGCTGGAGGGCCCACTGGTAGCGATGTGGGCTTCCACGCCTCGCCTCGCCTCGCCTCGCCTCGCCGCGCCTCACACCAGGTGTCTGCGTAGTTTGCAGTGCATTCGCACCATTCCTATCCCTGTCCCTGTCCCCGTCCCGACTTGTCCCGACTTTGCTCGACTGCCGCTCGCTGCCGCTCGGGTCGTGGTCCATATGACAGCGCAAGCACGAAAAACGTCTGCGGGACGAGACGAGACGAGACGAGACGAGACGACTAAGGAATAAATTCGTGGTTACAAATCAAATTTGGAACTCTACATTCCTACACAACAATAGGCGGTGACGTATTTCAGAAATCACCTGCCGATTCGTACTGTTTTGTCGTTTTCAAAGTCTTCTTGGCAAACTTGGTTAGCACATTCTCCCTCAAACTGAGTTAATTACTGCATTTTCGTACCATTACAGTAGTTTAAAAGGCTTAAGGAAGCATCTTTGTCCCAACAGAAACGTAGTTTGAAAATTGGGCTGGCAACATAACAAAAAAAAAAAAACGGGAAGGGAGCCAACAGCACCCGGGTTGACCCAGGCGGTCACCCATCCAAGTACTAGCCGGGCATGATGATGCTTAACTTCGGTGGTCGGACGAGAACCGGTGTATTCATCATGGTATCGCCGTTGGCGCTCATCTAATGTAGGAGCACGGCAGAATTCGCGTTCGGCTTTTCTCCCAACACACAAAATGTTAGTTTTCGGCCGCATTTGACGAAAGCGCTTCCTTCCGCAACCGCCAGTTCCTCGAGGACGGCGCGGGGAGGCGCGCCCGGCGTCCCAGCAGAGTGACGGCCGAATTGGCGGGCGCACCGCCGCGTGTGTGAGACGCACTGCTGCTCGTTGCACCCCCTGTCATTCGCTGGGCGCGTTCAGCCTTCGACACTAGCGGAGGACGCATCTTGTCCCTGGTGTTCAGCGGAGGGCCTGTGCGGGGTGTGGCAGTGTCGTGCTGGAGGGCCCACTGGTAGCGATGTGGGCTTCCACGCCTCGCCTCGCCTCGCCTCGCCTCGCCGCGCCTCACACCAGGTGTCTGCGTAGTTTGCAGTGCATTCGCACCATTCCTATCCCTGTCCCTGTCCCCGTCCCGACTTGTCCCGACTTTGCTCGACTGCCGCTCGCTGCCGCTCGGGTCGTGGTCCATATGACAGCGCAAGCACGAAAAACGTCTGCGGGACGAGACGAGACGAGACGAGACGAGACGACTAAGGAATAAATTCGTGGTTACAAATCAAATTTGGAACTCTACATTCCTACACAACAATAGGCGGTGACGTATTTCAGAAATCACCTGCCGATTCGTACTGTTTTGTCGTTTTCAAAGTCTTCTTGGCAAACTTGGTTAGCACATTCTCCCTCAAACTGAGTTAATTACTGCATTTTCGTACCATTACAGTAGTTTAAAAGGCTTAAGGAAGCATCTTTGTCCCAACAGAAACGTAGTTTGAAAATTGGGCTGGCAACATAACAAAAAAAAAAAAACGGGAAGGGAGCCAACAGCACCCGGGTTGACCCAGGCGGTCACCCATCCAAGTACTAGCCGGGCATGATGATGCTTAACTTCGGTGGTCGGACGAGAACCGGTGTATTCATCATGGTATCGCCGTTGGCGCTCATCTAATGTAGGAGCACGGCAGAATTCGCGTTCGGCTTTTCTCCCAACACACAAAATGTTAGTTTTCGGCCGCATTTGACGAAAGCGCTTCCTTCCGCAACCGCCAGTTCCTCGAGGACGGCGCGGGGAGGCGCGCCCGGCGTCCCAGCAGAGTGACGGCCGAATTGGCGGGCGCACCGCCGCGTGTGTGAGACGCACTGCTGCTCGTTGCACCCCCTGTCATTCGCTGGGCGCGTTCAGCCTTCGACACTAGCGGAGGACGCATCTTGTCCCTGGTGTTCAGCGGAGGGCCTGTGCGGGGTGTGGCAGTGTCGTGCTGGAGGGCCCACTGGTAGCGATGTGGGCTTCCTCGCCTCGCCTCGCCTCGCCTCGCCGCGCCTCACACCAGGTGTCTGCGTAGTTTGCAGTGCATTCGCACCATTCCTATCCCTGTCCCTGTCCCCGTCCCGACTTGTCCCGACTTTGCTCGACTGCCGCTCGCTGCCGCTCGGGTCGTGGTCCATATGACAGCGCAAGCACGAAAAACGTCTGCGGGACGAGACGAGACGAGACGAGACGAGACGACTAAGGAATAAATTCGTGGTTACAAATCAAATTTGGAACTCTACATTCCTACACAACAATAGGCGGTGACGTATTTCAGAAATCACCTGCCAATTCGTACTGTTTTGTCGTTTTCAAAGTCTTCTTGGCAATCTTGGTTAGCACATTCTCCCTCAAACTGAGTTAATTACTGCATTATCGTACCATTACAGTAGTTTAAACGGTTTAAGGAAGCATCTTTGTCACAACAGAAAGGTAGTTTGAAAATTGGGCTGGCGACATAACAAAAAAAAAAAAACAGGAAGGGAGCCAACAGCACCCGGGTTTCCCAGGCGGTCACCCATCCAAGTACTAGCAGGGCCCGATGATGCTTAACTTCGGTGATCGGACGAGAACCGGTGTATTCATCATGGTATCGCCGTTGGCGCTCATCTAATGTAGGAGCACGGCAGAATTCGCGTTCGGCTTTTCTCCCAACACACAAAATGTTAGTTTTCGGCCGCATTTGACGAAAGCGCTTCCTTCCGCAACCGCCAGTTCCTCGAGGACGGCGCGGGGAGGCGCGCCCGGCGTCCCAGCAGAGTGACGGCCGAATTGGCGGGCGCACCGCCGCGTGTGTGAGACGCACTGCTGCTCGTTGCACCCCCTGTCATTCGCTGGGCGCGTTCAGCCTTCGACACTAGCGGAGGACGCATCTTGTCCCTGGTGTTCAGCGGAGGGCCTGTGCGGGGTGTGGCAGTGTCGTGCTGGAGGGCCCACTGGTAGCGATGTGGGCTTCCACGCCTCGCCTCGCCTCGCCTCGCCTCGCCGCGCCTCACACCAGGTGTCTGCGTAGTTTGCAGTGCATTCGCACCATTCCTATCCCTGTCCCTGTCCCCGTCCCGACTTGTCCCGACTTTGCTCGACTGCCGCTCGCTGCCGCTCGGGTCGTGGTCCATATGACAGCGCAAGCACGAAAAACGTCTGCGGGACGAGACGAGACGAGACGAGACGAGACGACTAAGGAATAAATTCGTGGTTACAAATCAAATTTGGAACTCTACATTCCTACACAACAATAGGCGGTGACGTATTTCAGAAATCACCTGCCGATTCGTACTGTTTTGTCGTTTTCAAAGTCTTCTTGGCAAACTTGGTTAGCACATTCTCCCTCAAACTGAGTTAATTACTGCATTTTCGTACCATTACAGTAGTTTAAAAGGCTTAAGGAAGCATCTTTGTCCCAACAGAAACGTAGTTTGAAAATTGGGCTGGCAACATAACAAAAAAAAAAAAACGGGAAGGGAGCCAACAGCACCCGGGTTGACCCAGGCGGTCACCCATCCAAGTACTAGCCGGGCATGATGATGCTTAACTTCGGTGGTCGGACGAGAACCGGTGTATTCATCATGGTATCGCCGTTGGCGCTCATCTAATGTAGGAGCACGGCAGAATTCGCGTTCGGCTTTTCTCCCAACACACAAAATGTTAGTTTTCGGCCGCATTTGACGAAAGCGCTTCCTTCCGCAACCGCCAGTTCCTCGAGGACGGCGCGGGGAGGCGCGCCCGGCGTCCCAGCAGAGTGACGGCCGAATTGGCGGGCGCACCGCCGCGTGTGTGAGACGCACTGCTGCTCGTTGCACCCCCTGTCATTCGCTGGGCGCGTTCAGCCTTCGACACTAGCGGAGGACGCATCTTGTCCCTGGTGTTCAGCGGAGGGCCTGTGCGGGGTGTGGCAGTGTCGTGCTGGAGGGCCCACTGGTAGCGATGTGGGCTTCCACGCCTCGCCTCGCCTCGCCTCGCCTCGCCGCGCCTCACACCAGGTGTCTGCGTAGTTTGCAGTGCATTCGCACCATTCCTATCCCTGTCCCTGTCCCCGTCCCGACTTGTCCCGACTTTGCTCGACTGCCGCTCGCTGCCGCTCGGGTCGTGGTCCATATGACAGCGCAAGCACGAAAAACGTCTGCGGGACGAGACGAGACGAGACGAGACGAGACGACTAAGGAATAAATTCGTGGTTACAAATCAAATTTGGAACTCTACATTCCTACACAACAATAGGCGGTGACGTATTTCAGAAATCACCTGCCGATTCGTACTGTTTTGTCGTTTTCAAAGTCTTCTTGGCAAACTTGGTTAGCACATTCTCCCTCAAACTGAGTTAATTACTGCATTTTCGTACCATTACAGTAGTTTAAAAGGCTTAAGGAAGCATCTTTGTCCCAACAGAAACGTAGTTTGAAAATTGGGCTGGCAACATAACAAAAAAAAAAAAACGGGAAGGGAGCCAACAGCACCCGGGTTGACCCAGGCGGTCACCCATCCAAGTACTAGCCGGGCATGATGATGCTTAACTTCGGTGGTCGGACGAGAACCGGTGTATTCATCATGGTATCGCCGTTGGCGCTCATCTAATGTAGGAGCACGGCAGAATTCGCGTTCGGCTTTTCTCCCAACACACAAAATGTTAGTTTTCGGCCGCATTTGACGAAAGCGCTTCCTTCCGCAACCGCCAGTTCCTCGAGGACGGCGCGGGGAGGCGCGCCCGGCGTCCCAGCAGAGTGACGGCCGAATTGGCGGGCGCACCGCCGCGTGTGTGAGACGCACTGCTGCTCGTTGCACCCCCTGTCATTCGCTGGGCGCGTTCAGCCTTCGACACTAGCGGAGGACGCATCTTGTCCCTGGTGTTCAGCGGAGGGCCTGTGCGGGGTGTGGCAGTGTCGTGCTGGAGGGCCCACTGGTAGCGATGTGGGCTTCCACGCCTCGCCTCGCCTCGCCTCGCCTCGCCGCGCCTCACACCAGGTGTCTGCGTAGTTTGCAGTGCATTCGCACCATTCCTATCCCTGTCCCTGTCCCCGTCCCGACTTGTCCCGACTTTGCTCGACTGCCGCTCGCTGCCGCTCGGGTCGTGGTCCATATGACAGCGCAAGCACGAAAAACGTCTGCGGGACGAGACGAGACGAGACGAGACGAGACGACTAAGGAATAAATTCGTGGTTACAAATCAAATTTGGAACTCTACATTCCTACACAACAATAGGCGGTGACGTATTTCAGAAATCACCTGCCGATTCGTACTGTTTTGTCGTTTTCAAAGTCTTCTTGGCAAACTTGGTTAGCACATTCTCCCTCAAACTGAGTTAATTACTGCATTTTCGTACCATTACAGTAGTTTAAAAGGCTTAAGGAAGCATCTTTGTCCCAACAGAAACGTAGTTTGAAAATTGGGCTGGCAACATAACAAAAAAAAAAAAACGGGAAGGGAGCCAACAGCACCCGGGTTGACCCAGGCGGTCACCCATCCAAGTACTAGCCGGGCATGATGATGCTTAACTTCGGTGGTCGGACGAGAACCGGTGTATTCATCATGGTATCGCCGTTGGCGCTCATCTAATGTAGGAGCACGGCAGAATTCGCGTTCGGCTTTTCTCCCAACACACAAAATGTTAGTTTTCGGCCGCATTTGACGAAAGCGCTTCCTTCCGCAACCGCCAGTTCCTCGAGGACGGCGCGGGGAGGCGCGCCCGGCGTCCCAGCAGAGTGACGGCCGAATTGGCGGGCGCACCGCCGCGTGTGTGAGACGCACTGCTGCTCGTTGCACCCCCTGTCATTCGCTGGGCGCGTTCAGCCTTCGACACTAGCGGAGGACGCATCTTGTCCCTGGTGTTCAGCGGAGGGCCTGTGCGGGGTGTGGCAGTGTCGTGCTGGAGGGCCCACTGGTAGCGATGTGGGCTTCCTCGCCTCGCCTCGCCTCGCCTCGCCGCGCCTCACACCAGGTGTCTGCGTAGTTTGCAGTGCATTCGCACCATTCCTATCCCTGTCCCTGTCCCCGTCCCGACTTGTCCCGACTTTGCTCGACTGCCGCTCGCTGCCGCTCGGGTCGTGGTCCATATGACAGCGCAAGCACGAAAAACGTCTGCGGGACGAGACGAGACGAGACGAGACGAGACGACTAAGGAATAAATTCGTGGTTACAAATCAAATTTGGAACTCTACATTCCTACACAACAATAGGCGGTGACGTATTTCAGAAATCACCTGCCAATTCGTACTGTTTTGTCGTTTTCAAAGTCTTCTTGGCAAACTTGGTTAGCACATTCTCCCTCAAACTGAGTTAATTACTGCATTATCGTACCATTACAGTAGTTTAAACGGTTTAAGGAAGCATCTTTGTCACAACAGAAAGGTAGTTTGAAAATTGGGCTGGCGACATAACAAAAAAAAAAAAACAGGAAGGGAGCCAACAGCACCCGGGTTTCCCAGGCGGTCACCCATCCAAGTACTAGCAGGGCCCGATGATGCTTAACTTCGGTGATCGGACGAGAACCGGTGTATTCATCATGGTATCGCCGTTGGCGCTCATCTAATGTAGGAGCACGGCAGAATTCGCGTTCGGCTTTTCTCCCAACACACAAAATGTTAGTTTTCGGCCGCATTTGACGAAAGCGCTTCCTTCCGCAACCGCCAGTTCCTCGAGGACGGCGCGGGGAGGCGCGCCCGGCGTCCCAGCAGAGTGACGGCCGAATTGGCGGGCGCACCGCCGCGTGTGTGAGACGCACTGCTGCTCGTTGCACCCCCTGTCATTCGCTGGGCGCGTTCAGCCTTCGACACTAGCGGAGGACGCATCTTGTCCCTGGTGTTCAGCGGAGGGCCTGTGCGGGGTGTGGCAGTGTCGTGCTGGAGGGCCCACTGGTAGCGATGTGGGCTTCCACGCCTCGCCTCGCCTCGCCTCGCCTCGCCGCGCCTCACACCAGGTGTCTGCGTAGTTTGCAGTGCATTCGCACCATTCCTATCCCTGTCCCTGTCCCCGTCCCGACTTGTCCCGACTTTGCTCGACTGCCGCTCGCTGCCGCTCGGGTCGTGGTCCATATGACAGCGCAAGCACGAAAAACGTCTGCGGGACGAGACGAGACGAGACGAGACGAGACGACTAAGGAATAAATTCGTGGTTACAAATCAAATTTGGAACTCTACATTCCTACACAACAATAGGCGGTGACGTATTTCAGAAATCACCTGCCGATTCGTACTGTTTTGTCGTTTTCAAAGTCTTCTTGGCAAACTTGGTTAGCACATTCTCCCTCAAACTGAGTTAATTACTGCATTTTCGTACCATTACAGTAGTTTAAAAGGCTTAAGGAAGCATCTTTGTCCCAACAGAAACGTAGTTTGAAAATTGGGCTGGCAACATAACAAAAAAAAAAAAACGGGAAGGGAGCCAACAGCACCCGGGTTGACCCAGGCGGTCACCCATCCAAGTACTAGCCGGGCATGATGATGCTTAACTTCGGTGGTCGGACGAGAACCGGTGTATTCATCATGGTATCGCCGTTGGCGCTCATCTAATGTAGGAGCACGGCAGAATTCGCGTTCGGCTTTTCTCCCAACACACAAAATGTTAGTTTTCGGCCGCATTTGACGAAAGCGCTTCCTTCCGCAACCGCCAGTTCCTCGAGGACGGCGCGGGGAGGCGCGCCCGGCGTCCCAGCAGAGTGACGGCCGAATTGGCGGGCGCACCGCCGCGTGTGTGAGACGCACTGCTGCTCGTTGCACCCCCTGTCATTCGCTGGGCGCGTTCAGCCTTCGACACTAGCGGAGGACGCATCTTGTCCCTGGTGTTCAGCGGAGGGCCTGTGCGGGGTGTGGCAGTGTCGTGCTGGAGGGCCCACTGGTAGCGATGTGGGCTTCCTCGCCTCGCCTCGCCTCGCCTCGCCGCGCCTCACACCAGGTGTCTGCGTAGTTTGCAGTGCATTCGCACCATTCCTATCCCTGTCCCTGTCCCCGTCCCGACTTGTCCCGACTTTGCTCGACTGCCGCTCGCTGCCGCTCGGGTCGTGGTCCATATGACAGCGCAAGCACGAAAAACGTCTGCGGGACGAGACGAGACGAGACGAGACGAGACGACTAAGGAATAAATTCGTGGTTACAAATCAAATTTGGAACTCTACATTCCTACACAACAATAGGCGGTGACGTATTTCAGAAATCACCTGCCAATTCGTACTGTTTTGTCGTTTTCAAAGTCTTCTTGGCAAACTTGGTTAGCACATTCTCCCTCAAACTGAGTTAATTACTGCATTATCGTACCATTACAGTAGTTTAAACGGTTTAAGGAAGCATCTTTGTCACAACAGAAAGGTAGTTTGAAAATTGGGCTGGCGACATAACAAAAAAAAAAAAACAGGAAGGGAGCCAACAGCACCCGGGTTTCCCAGGCGGTCACCCATCCAAGTACTAGCAGGGCCCGATGATGCTTAACTTCGGTGATCGGACGAGAACCGGTGTATTCATCATGGTATCGCCGTTGGCGCTCATCTAATGTAGGAGCACGGCAGAATTCGCGTTCGGCTTTTCTCCCAACACACAAAATGTTAGTTTTCGGCCGCATTTGACGAAAGCGCTTCCTTCCGCAACCGCCAGTTCCTCGAGGACGGCGCGGGGAGGCGCGCCCGGCGTCCCAGCAGAGTGACGGCCGAATTGGCGGGCGCACCGCCGCGTGTGTGAGACGCACTGCTGCTCGTTGCACCCCCTGTCATTCGCTGGGCGCGTTCAGCCTTCGACACTAGCGGAGGACGCATCTTGTCCCTGGTGTTCAGCGGAGGGCCTGTGCGGGGTGTGGCAGTGTCGTGCTGGAGGGCCCACTGGTAGCGATGTGGGCTTCCACGCCTCGCCTCGCCTCGCCTCGCCTCGCCGCGCCTCACACCAGGTGTCTGCGTAGTTTGCAGTGCATTCGCACCATTCCTATCCCTGTCCCTGTCCCCGTCCCGACTTGTCCCGACTTTGCTCGACTGCCGCTCGCTGCCGCTCGGGTCGTGGTCCATATGACAGCGCAAGCACGAAAAACGTCTGCGGGACGAGACGAGACGAGACGAGACGAGACGACTAAGGAATAAATTCGTGGTTACAAATCAAATTTGGAACTCTACATTCCTACACAACAATAGGCGGTGACGTATTTCAGAAATCACCTGCCGATTCGTACTGTTTTGTCGTTTTCAAAGTCTTCTTGGCAAACTTGGTTAGCACATTCTCCCTCAAACTGAGTTAATTACTGCATTTTCGTACCATTACAGTAGTTTAAAAGGCTTAAGGAAGCATCTTTGTCCCAACAGAAACGTAGTTTGAAAATTGGGCTGGCAACATAACAAAAAAAAAAAAACGGGAAGGGAGCCAACAGCACCCGGGTTGACCCAGGCGGTCACCCATCCAAGTACTAGCCGGGCATGATGATGCTTAACTTCGGTGGTCGGACGAGAACCGGTGTATTCATCATGGTATCGCCGTTGGCGCTCATCTAATGTAGGAGCACGGCAGAATTCGCGTTCGGCTTTTCTCCCAACACACAAAATGTTAGTTTTCGGCCGCATTTGACGAAAGCGCTTCCTTCCGCAACCGCCAGTTCCTCGAGGACGGCGCGGGGAGGCGCGCCCGGCGTCCCAGCAGAGTGACGGCCGAATTGGCGGGCGCACCGCCGCGTGTGTGAGACGCACTGCTGCTCGTTGCACCCCCTGTCATTCGCTGGGCGCGTTCAGCCTTCGACACTAGCGGAGGACGCATCTTGTCCCTGGTGTTCAGCGGAGGGCCTGTGCGGGGTGTGGCAGTGTCGTGCTGGAGGGCCCACTGGTAGCGATGTGGGCTTCCACGCCTCGCCTCGCCTCGCCTCGCCTCGCCGCGCCTCACACCAGGTGTCTGCGTAGTTTGCAGTGCATTCGCACCATTCCTATCCCTGTCCCTGTCCCCGTCCCGACTTGTCCCGACTTTGCTCGACTGCCGCTCGCTGCCGCTCGGGTCGTGGTCCATATGACAGCGCAAGCACGAAAAACGTCTGCGGGACGAGACGAGACGAGACGAGACGAGACGACTAAGGAATAAATTCGTGGTTACAAATCAAATTTGGAACTCTACATTCCTACACAACAATAGGCGGTGACGTATTTCAGAAATCACCTGCCGATTCGTACTGTTTTGTCGTTTTCAAAGTCTTCTTGGCAAACTTGGTTAGCACATTCTCCCTCAAACTGAGTTAATTACTGCATTTTCGTACCATTACAGTAGTTTAAAAGGCTTAAGGAAGCATCTTTGTCCCAACAGAAACGTAGTTTGAAAATTGGGCTGGCAACATAACAAAAAAAAAAACGGGAAGGGAGCCAACAGCACCCGGGTTGACCCAGGCGGTCACCCATCCAAGTACTAGCCGGGCATGATGATGCTTAACTTCGGTGGTCGGACGAGAACCGGTGTATTCATCATGGTATCGCCGTTGGCGCTCATCTAATGTAGGAGCACGGCAGAATTCGCGTTCGGCTTTTCTCCCAACACACAAAATGTTAGTTTTCGGCCGCATTTGACGAAAGCGCTTCCTTCCGCAACCGCCAGTTCCTCGAGGACGGCGCGGGGAGGCGCGCCCGGCGTCCCAGCAGAGTGACGGCCGAATTGGCGGGCGCACCGCCGCGTGTGTGAGACGCACTGCTGCTCGTTGCACCCCCTGTCATTCGCTGGGCGCGTTCAGCCTTCGACACTAGCGGAGGACGCATCTTGTCCCTGGTGTTCAGCGGAGGGCCTGTGCGGGGTGTGGCAGTGTCGTGCTGGAGGGCCCACTGGTAGCGATGTGGGCTTCCTCGCCTCGCCTCGCCTCGCCTCGCCGCGCCTCACACCAGGTGTCTGCGTAGTTTGCAGTGCATTCGCACCATTCCTATCCCTGTCCCTGTCCCCGTCCCGACTTGTCCCGACTTTGCTCGACTGCCGCTCGCTGCCGCTCGGGTCGTGGTCCATATGACAGCGCAAGCACGAAAAACGTCTGCGGGACGAGACGAGACGAGACGAGACGAGACGACTAAGGAATAAATTCGTGGTTACAAATCAAATTTGGAACTCTACATTCCTACACAACAATAGGCGGTGACGTATTTCAGAAATCACCTGCCAATTCGTACTGTTTTGTCGTTTTCAAAGTCTTCTTGGCAAACTTGGTTAGCACATTCTCCCTCAAACTGAGTTAATTACTGCATTATCGTACCATTACAGTAGTTTAAACGGTTTAAGGAAGCATCTTTGTCACAACAGAAAGGTAGTTTGAAAATTGGGCTGGCGACATAACAAAAAAAAAAAAACAGGAAGGGAGCCAACAGCACCCGGGTTTCCCAGGCGGTCACCCATCCAAGTACTAGCCGGGCATGATGATGCTTAACTTCGGTGGTCGGACGAGAACCGGTGTATTCATCATGGTATCGCCGTTGGCGCTCATCTAATGTAGGAGCACGGCAGAATTCGCGTTCGGCTTTTCTCCCAACACACAAAATGTTAGTTTTCGGCCGCATTTGACGAAAGCGCTTCCTTCCGCAACCGCCAGTTCCTCGAGGACGGCGCGGGGAGGCGCGCCCGGCGTCCCAGCAGAGTGACGGCCGAATTGGCGGGCGCACCGCCGCGTGTGTGAGACGCACTGCTGCTCGTTGCACCCCCTGTCATTCGCTGGGCGCGTTCAGCCTTCGACACTAGCGGAGGACGCATCTTGTCCCTGGTGTTCAGCGGAGGGCCTGTGCGGGGTGTGGCAGTGTCGTGCTGGAGGGCCCACTGGTAGCGATGTGGGCTTCCACGCCTCGCCTCGCCTCGCCTCGCCTCGCCGCGCCTCACACCAGGTGTCTGCGTAGTTTGCAGTGCATTCGCACCATTCCTATCCCTGTCCCTGTCCCCGTCCCGACTTGTCCCGACTTTGCTCGACTGCCGCTCGCTGCCGCTCGGGTCGTGGTCCATATGACAGCGCAAGCACGAAAAACGTCTGCGGGACGAGACGAGACGAGACGAGACGAGACGACTAAGGAATAAATTCGTGGTTACAAATCAAATTTGGAACTCTACATTCCTACACAACAATAGGCGGTGACGTATTTCAGAAATCACCTGCCAATTCGTACTGTTTTGTCGTTTTCAAAGTCTTCTTGGCAAACTTGGTTAGCACATTCTCCCTCAAACTGAGTTAATTACTGCATTATCGTACCATTACAGTAGTTTAAACGGTTTAAGGAAGCATCTTTGTCACAACAGAAAGGTAGTTTGAAAATTGGGCTGGCGACATAACAAAAAAAAAAAAACAGGAAGGGAGCCAACAGCACCCGGGTTTCCCAGGCGGTCACCCATCCAAGTACTAGCAGGGCCCGATGATGCTTAACTTCGGTGATCGGACGAGAACCGGTGTATTCATCATGGTATCGCCGTTGGCGCTCATCTAATGTAGGAGCACGGCAGAATTCGCGTTCGGCTTTTCTCCCAACACACAAAATGTTAGTTTTCGGCCGCATTTGACGAAAGCGCTTCCTTCCGCAACCGCCAGTTCCTCGAGGACGGCGCGGGGAGGCGCGCCCGGCGTCCCAGCAGAGTGACGGCCGAATTGGCGGGCGCACCGCCGCGTGTGTGAGACGCACTGCTGCTCGTTGCACCCCCTGTCATTCGCTGGGCGCGTTCAGCCTTCGACACTAGCGGAGGACGCATCTTGTCCCTGGTGTTCAGCGGAGGGCCTGTGCGGGGTGTGGCAGTGTCGTGCTGGAGGGCCCACTGGTAGCGATGTGGGCTTCCTCGCCTCGCCTCGCCTCGCCTCGCCGCGCCTCACACCAGGTGTCTGCGTAGTTTGCAGTGCATTCGCACCATTCCTATCCCTGTCCCTGTCCCCGTCCCGACTTGTCCCGACTTTGCTCGACTGCCGCTCGCTGCCGCTCGGGTCGTGGTCCATATGACAGCGCAAGCACGAAAAACGTCTGCGGGACGAGACGAGACGAGACGAGACGAGACGACTAAGGAATAAATTCGTGGTTACAAATCAAATTTGGAACTCTACATTCCTACACAACAATAGGCGGTGACGTATTTCAGAAATCACCTGCCGATTCGTACTGTTTTGTCGTTTTCAAAGTCTTCTTGGCAAACTTGGTTAGCACATTCTCCCTCAAACTGAGTTAATTACTGCATTATCGTACCATTACAGTAGTTTAAACGGTTTAAGGAAGCATCTTTGTCACAACAGAAAGGTAGTTTGAAAATTGGGCTGGCGACATAACAAAAAAAAAAAAACAGGAAGGGAGCCAACAGCACCCGGGTTTCCCAGGCGGTCACCCATCCAAGTACTAGCAGGGCCCGATGATGCTTAACTTCGGTGATCGGACGAGAACCGGTGTATTCATCATGGTATCGCCGTTGGCGCTCATCTAATGTAGGAGCACGGCAGAATTCGCGTTCGGCTTTTCTCCCAACACACAAAATGTTAGTTTTCGGCCGCATTTGACGAAAGCGCTTCCTTCCGCAACCGCCAGTTCCTCGAGGACGGCGCGGGGAGGCGCGCCCGGCGTCCCAGCAGAGTGACGGCCGAATTGGCGGGCGCACCGCCGCGTGTGTGAGACGCACTGCTGCTCGTTGCACCCCCTGTCATTCGCTGGGCGCGTTCAGCCTTCGACACTAGCGGAGGACGCATCTTGTCCCTGGTGTTCAGCGGAGGGCCTGTGCGGGGTGTGGCAGTGTCGTGCTGGAGGGCCCACTGGTAGCGATGTGGGCTTCCACGCCTCGCCTCGCCTCGCCTCGCCTCGCCGCGCCTCACACCAGGTGTCTGCGTAGTTTGCAGTGCATTCGCACCATTCCTATCCCTGTCCCTGTCCCCGTCCCGACTTGTCCCGACTTTGCTCGACTGCCGCTCGCTGCCGCTCGGGTCGTGGTCCATATGACAGCGCAAGCACGAAAAACGTCTGCGGGACGAGACGAGACGAGACGAGACGAGACGACTAAGGAATAAATTCGTGGTTACAAATCAAATTTGGAACTCTACATTCCTACACAACAATAGGCGGTGACGTATTTCAGAAATCACCTGCCGATTCGTACTGTTTTGTCGTTTTCAAAGTCTTCTTGGCAAACTTGGTTAGCACATTCTCCCTCAAACTGAGTTAATTACTGCATTTTCGTACCATTACAGTAGTTTAAAAGGCTTAAGGAAGCATCTTTGTCCCAACAGAAACGTAGTTTGAAAATTGGGCTGGCAACATAACAAAAAAAAAAAAACGGGAAGGGAGCCAACAGCACCCGGGTTGACCCAGGCGGTCACCCATCCAAGTACTAGCCGGGCATGATGATGCTTAACTTCGGTGGTCGGACGAGAACCGGTGTATTCATCATGGTATCGCCGTTGGCGCTCATCTAATGTAGGAGCACGGCAGAATTCGCGTTCGGCTTTTCTCCCAACACACAAAATGTTAGTTTTCGGCCGCATTTGACGAAAGCGCTTCCTTCCGCAACCGCCAGTTCCTCGAGGACGGCGCGGGGAGGCGCGCCCGGCGTCCCAGCAGAGTGACGGCCGAATTGGCGGGCGCACCGCCGCGTGTGTGAGACGCACTGCTGCTCGTTGCACCCCCTGTCATTCGCTGGGCGCGTTCAGCCTTCGACACTAGCGGAGGACGCATCTTGTCCCTGGTGTTCAGCGGAGGGCCTGTGCGGGGTGTGGCAGTGTCGTGCTGGAGGGCCCACTGGTAGCGATGTGGGCTTCCTCGCCTCGCCTCGCCTCGCCTCGCCGCGCCTCACACCAGGTGTCTGCGTAGTTTGCAGTGCATTCGCACCATTCCTATCCCTGTCCCTGTCCCCGTCCCGACTTGTCCCGACTTTGCTCGACTGCCGCTCGCTGCCGCTCGGGTCGTGGTCCATATGACAGCGCAAGCACGAAAAACGTCTGCGGGACGAGACGAGACGAGACGAGACGAGACGACTAAGGAATAAATTCGTGGTTACAAATCAAATTTGGAACTCTACATTCCTACACAACAATAGGCGGTGACGTATTTCAGAAATCACCTGCCAATTCGTACTGTTTTGTCGTTTTCAAAGTCTTCTTGGCAAACTTGGTTAGCACATTCTCCCTCAAACTGAGTTAATTACTGCATTATCGTACCATTACAGTAGTTTAAACGGTTTAAGGAAGCATCTTTGTCACAACAGAAAGGTAGTTTGAAAATTGGGCTGGCGACATAACAAAAAAAAAAAAACAGGAAGGGAGCCAACAGCACCCGGGTTTCCCAGGCGGTCACCCATCCAAGTACTAGCAGGGCCCGATGATGCTTAACTTCGGTGATCGGACGAGAACCGGTGTATTCATCATGGTATCGCCGTTGGCGCTCATCTAATGTAGGAGCACGGCAGAATTCGCGTTCGGCTTTTCTCCCAACACACAAAATGTTAGTTTTCGGCCGCATTTGACGAAAGCGCTTCCTTCCGCAACCGCCAGTTCCTCGAGGACGGCGCGGGGAGGCGCGCCCGGCGTCCCAGCAGAGTGACGGCCGAATTGGCGGGCGCACCGCCGCGTGTGTGAGACGCACTGCTGCTCGTTGCACCCCCTGTCATTCGCTGGGCGCGTTCAGCCTTCGACACTAGCGGAGGACGCATCTTGTCCCTGGTGTTCAGCGGAGGGCCTGTGCGGGGTGTGGCAGTGTCGTGCTGGAGGGCCCACTGGTAGCGATGTGGGCTTCCACGCCTCGCCTCGCCTCGCCTCGCCTCGCCGCGCCTCACACCAGGTGTCTGCGTAGTTTGCAGTGCATTCGCACCATTCCTATCCCTGTCCCTGTCCCCGTCCCGACTTGTCCCGACTTTGCTCGACTGCCGCTCGCTGCCGCTCGGGTCGTGGTCCATATGACAGCGCAAGCACGAAAAACGTCTGCGGGACGAGACGAGACGAGACGAGACGAGACGACTAAGGAATAAATTCGTGGTTACAAATCAAATTTGGAACTCTACATTCCTACACAACAATAGGCGGTGACGTATTTCAGAAATCACCTGCCGATTCGTACTGTTTTGTCGTTTTCAAAGTCTTCTTGGCAAACTTGGTTAGCACATTCTCCCTCAAACTGAGTTAATTACTGCATTTTCGTACCATTACAGTAGTTTAAAAGGCTTAAGGAAGCATCTTTGTCCCAACAGAAACGTAGTTTGAAAATTGGGCTGGCAACATAACAAAAAAAAAAAAACGGGAAGGGAGCCAACAGCACCCGGGTTGACCCAGGCGGTCACCCATCCAAGTACTAGCCGGGCATGATGATGCTTAACTTCGGTGGTCGGACGAGAACCGGTGTATTCATCATGGTATCGCCGTTGGCGCTCATCTAATGTAGGAGCACGGCAGAATTCGCGTTCGGCTTTTCTCCCAACACACAAAATGTTAGTTTTCGGCCGCATTTGACGAAAGCGCTTCCTTCCGCAACCGCCAGTTCCTCGAGGACGGCGCGGGGAGGCGCGCCCGGCGTCCCAGCAGAGTGACGGCCGAATTGGCGGGCGCACCGCCGCGTGTGTGAGACGCACTGCTGCTCGTTGCACCCCCTGTCATTCGCTGGGCGCGTTCAGCCTTCGACACTAGCGGAGGACGCATCTTGTCCCTGGTGTTCAGCGGAGGGCCTGTGCGGGGTGTGGCAGTGTCGTGCTGGAGGGCCCACTGGTAGCGATGTGGGCTTCCTCGCCTCGCCTCGCCTCGCCTCGCCGCGCCTCACACCAGGTGTCTGCGTAGTTTGCAGTGCATTCGCACCATTCCTATCCCTGTCCCTGTCCCCGTCCCGACTTGTCCCGACTTTGCTCGACTGCCGCTCGCTGCCGCTCGGGTCGTGGTCCATATGACAGCGCAAGCACGAAAAACGTCTGCGGGACGAGACGAGACGAGACGAGACGAGACGACTAAGGAATAAATTCGTGGTTACAAATCAAATTTGGAACTCTACATTCCTACACAACAATAGGCGGTGACGTATTTCAGAAATCACCTGCCAATTCGTACTGTTTTGTCGTTTTCAAAGTCTTCTTGGCAAACTTGGTTAGCACATTCTCCCTCAAACTGAGTTAATTACTGCATTATCGTACCATTACAGTAGTTTAAACGGTTTAAGGAAGCATCTTTGTCACAACAGAAAGGTAGTTTGAAAATTGGGCTGGCGACATAACAAAAAAAAAAAAAACAGGAAGGGAGCCAACAGCACCCGGGTTTCCCAGGCGGTCACCCATCCAAGTACTAGGAGGGCCCGATGATGCTTAACTTCGGTGATCGGACGAGAACCGGTGTATTCATCATGGTATCGCCGTTGGCGCTCATCTAATGTAGGAGCACGGCAGAATTCGCGTTAGGCTTTTCTCCCAACACACAAAATGTTAGTTTTCGGCCGCATTTGACGAAAGCGCTTCCTTCCGCAACCGCCAGTTCCTCGAGGACGGCGCGGGGAGGCGCGCCCGGCGTCCCAGCAGAGTGACGGCCGAATTGGCGGGCGCACCGCCGCGTGTGTGAGACGCACTGCTGCTCGTTGCACCCCCTGTCATTCGCTGGGCGCGTTCAGCCTTCGACACTAGCGGAGGACGCATCTTGTCCCTGGTGTTCAGCGGAGGGCCTGTGCGGGGTGTGGCAGTGTCGTGCTGGAGGGCCCACTGGTAGCGATGTGGGCTTCCACGCCTCGCCTCGCCTCGCCTCGCCTCGCCGCGCCTCACACCAGGTGTCTGCGTAGTTTGCAGTGCATTCGCACCATTCCTATCCCTGTCCCTGTCCCCGTCCCGACTTGTCCCGACTTTGCTCGACTGCCGCTCGCTGCCGCTCGGGTCGTGGTCCATATGACAGCGCAAGCACGAAAAACGTCTGCGGGACGAGACGAGACGAGACGAGACGAGACGACTAAGGAATAAATTCGTGGTTACAAATCAAATTTGGAACTCTACATTCCTACACAACAATAGGCGGTGACGTATTTCAGAAATCACCTGCCGATTCGTACTGTTTTGTCGTTTTCAAAGTCTTCTTGGCAAACTTGGTTAGCACATTCTCCCTCAAACTGAGTTAATTACTGCATTTTCGTACCATTACAGTAGTTTAAAAGGCTTAAGGAAGCATCTTTGTCCCAACAGAAACGTAGTTTGAAAATTGGGCTGGCAACATAACAAAAAAAAAAAAACGGGAAGGGAGCCAACAGCACCCGGGTTGACCCAGGCGGTCACCCATCCAAGTACTAGCCGGGCATGATGATGCTTAACTTCGGTGGTCGGACGAGAACCGGTGTATTCATCATGGTATCGCCGTTGGCGCTCATCTAATGTAGGAGCACGGCAGAATTCGCGTTCGGCTTTTCTCCCAACACACAAAATGTTAGTTTTCGGCCGCATTTGACGAAAGCGCTTCCTTCCGCAACCGCCAGTTCCTCGAGGACGGCGCGGGGAGGCGCGCCCGGCGTCCCAGCAGAGTGACGGCCGAATTGGCGGGCGCACCGCCGCGTGTGTGAGACGCACTGCTGCTCGTTGCACCCCCTGTCATTCGCTGGGCGCGTTCAGCCTTCGACACTAGCGGAGGACGCATCTTGTCCCTGGTGTTCAGCGGAGGGCCTGTGCGGGGTGTGGCAGTGTCGTGCTGGAGGGCCCACTGGTAGCGATGTGGGCTTCCTCGCCTCGCCTCGCCTCGCCTCGCCGCGCCTCACACCAGGTGTCTGCGTAGTTTGCAGTGCATTCGCACCATTCCTATCCCTGTCCCTGTCCCCGTCCCGACTTGTCCCGACTTTGCTCGACTGCCGCTCGCTGCCGCTCGGGTCGTGGTCCATATGACAGCGCAAGCACGAAAAACGTCTGCGGGACGAGACGAGACGAGACGAGACGAGACGACTAAGGAATAAATTCGTGGTTACAAATCAAATTTGGAACTCTACATTCCTACACAACAATAGGCGGTGACGTATTTCAGAAATCACCTGCCAATTCGTACTGTTTTGTCGTTTTCAAAGTCTTCTTGGCAAACTTGGTTAGCACATTCTCCCTCAAACTGAGTTAATTACTGCATTATCGTACCATTACAGTAGTTTAAACGGTTTAAGGAAGCATCTTTGTCACAACAGAAAGGTAGTTTGAAAATTGGGCTGGCGACATAACAAAAAAAAAAAAAACAGGAAGGGAGCCAACAGCACCCGGGTTTCCCAGGCGGTCACCCATCCAAGTACTAGCAGGGCCCGATGATGCTTAACTTCGGTGATCGGACGAGAACCGGTGTATTCATCATGGTATCGCCGTTGGCGCTCATCTAATGTAGGAGCACGGCAGAATTCGCGTTCGGCTTTTCTCCCAACACACAAAATGTTAGTTTTCGGCCGCATTTGACGAAAGCGCTTCCTTCCGCAACCGCCAGTTCCTCGAGGACGGCGCGGGGAGGCGCGCCCGGCGTCCCAGCAGAGTGACGGCCGAATTGGCGGGCGCACCGCCGCGTGTGTGAGACGCACTGCTGCTCGTTGCACCCCCTGTCATTCGCTGGGCGCGTTCAGCCTTCGACACTAGCGGAGGACGCATCTTGTCCCTGGTGTTCAGCGGAGGGCCTGTGCGGGGTGTGGCAGTGTCGTGCTGGAGGGCCCACTGGTAGCGATGTGGGCTTCCACGCCTCGCCTCGCCTCGCCTCGCCTCGCCGCGCCTCACACCAGGTGTCTGCGTAGTTTGCAGTGCATTCGCACCATTCCTATCCCTGTCCCTGTCCCCGTCCCGACTTGTCCCGACTTTGCTCGACTGCCGCTCGCTGCCGCTCGGGTCGTGGTCCATATGACAGCGCAAGCACGAAAAACGTCTGCGGGACGAGACGAGACGAGACGAGACGAGACGACTAAGGAATAAATTCGTGGTTACAAATCAAATTTGGAACTCTACATTCCTACACAACAATAGGCGGTGACGTATTTCAGAAATCACCTGCCGATTCGTACTGTTTTGTCGTTTTCAAAGTCTTCTTGGCAAACTTGGTTAGCACATTCTCCCTCAAACTGAGTTAATTACTGCATTTTCGTACCATTACAGTAGTTTAAAAGGCTTAAGGAAGCATCTTTGTCCCAACAGAAACGTAGTTTGAAAATTGGGCTGGCAACATAACAAAAAAAAAAAAACGGGAAGGGAGCCAACAGCACCCGGGTTGACCCAGGCGGTCACCCATCCAAGTACTAGCCGGGCATGATGATGCTTAACTTCGGTGGTCGGACGAGAACCGGTGTATTCATCATGGTATCGCCGTTGGCGCTCATCTAATGTAGGAGCACGGCAGAATTCGCGTTCGGCTTTTCTCCCAACACACAAAATGTTAGTTTTCGGCCGCATTTGACGAAAGCGCTTCCTTCCGCAACCGCCAGTTCCTCGAGGACGGCGCGGGGAGGCGCGCCCGGCGTCCCAGCAGAGTGACGGCCGAATTGGCGGGCGCACCGCCGCGTGTGTGAGACGCACTGCTGCTCGTTGCACCCCCTGTCATTCGCTGGGCGCGTTCAGCCTTCGACACTAGCGGAGGACGCATCTTGTCCCTGGTGTTCAGCGGAGGGCCTGTGCGGGGTGTGGCAGTGTCGTGCTGGAGGGCCCACTGGTAGCGATGTGGGCTTCCTCGCCTCGCCTCGCCTCGCCTCGCCGCGCCTCACACCAGGTGTCTGCGTAGTTTGCAGTGCATTCGCACCATTCCTATCCCTGTCCCTGTCCCCGTCCCGACTTGTCCCGACTTTGCTCGACTGCCGCTCGCTGCCGCTCGGGTCGTGGTCCATATGACAGCGCAAGCACGAAAAACGTCTGCGGGACGAGACGAGACGAGACGAGACGAGACGACTAAGGAATAAATTCGTGGTTACAAATCAAATTTGGAACTCTACATTCCTACACAACAATAGGCGGTGACGTATTTCAGAAATCACCTGCCAATTCGTACTGTTTTGTCGTTTTCAAAGTCTTCTTGGCAAACTTGGTTAGCACATTCTCCCTCAAACTGAGTTAATTACTGCATTATCGTACCATTACAGTAGTTTAAACGGTTTAAGGAAGCATCTTTGTCACAACAGAAAGGTAGTTTGAAAATTGGGCTGGCGACATAACAAAAAAAAAAAAACAGGAAGGGAGCCAACAGCACCCGGGTTTCCCAGGCGGTCACCCATCCAAGTACTAGCAGGGCCCGATGATGCTTAACTTCGGTGATCGGACGAGAACCGGTGTATTCATCATGGTATCGCCGTTGGCGCTCATCTAATGTAGGAGCACGGCAGAATTCGCGTTCGGCTTTTCTCCCAACACACAAAATGTTAGTTTTCGGCCGCATTTGACGAAAGCGCTTCCTTCCGCAACCGCCAGTTCCTCGAGGACGGCGCGGGGAGGCGCGCCCGGCGTCCCAGCAGAGTGACGGCCGAATTGGCGGGCGCACCGCCGCGTGTGTGAGACGCACTGCTGCTCGTTGCACCCCCTGTCATTCGCTGGGCGCGTTCAGCCTTCGACACTAGCGGAGGACGCATCTTGTCCCTGGTGTTCAGCGGAGGGCCTGTGCGGGGTGTGGCAGTGTCGTGCTGGAGGGCCCACTGGTAGCGATGTGGGCTTCCACGCCTCGCCTCGCCTCGCCTCGCCTCGCCGCGCCTCACACCAGGTGTCTGCGTAGTTTGCAGTGCATTCGCACCATTCCTATCCCTGTCCCTGTCCCCGTCCCGACTTGTCCCGACTTTGCTCGACTGCCGCTCGCTGCCGCTCGGGTCGTGGTCCATATGACAGCGCAAGCACGAAAAACGTCTGCGGGACGAGACGAGACGAGACGAGACGAGACGACTAAGGAATAAATTCGTGGTTACAAATCAAATTTGGAACTCTACATTCCTACACAACAATAGGCGGTGACGTATTTCAGAAATCACCTGCCGATTCTTACTGTTTTGTCGTTTTCAAAGTCTTCTTGGCAAACTTGGTTAGCACATTCTCCCTCAAACTGAGTTAATTACTGCATTTTCGTACCATTACAGTAGTTTAAAAGGCTTAAGGAAGCATCTTTGTCCCAACAGAAACGTAGTTTGAAAATTGGGCTGGCAACATAACAAAAAAAAAAAAACGGGAAGGGAGCCAACAGCACCCGGGTTGACCCAGGCGGTCACCCATCCAAGTACTAGCCGGGCATGATGATGCTTAACTTCGGTGGTCGGACGAGAACCGGTGTATTCATCATGGTATCGCCGTTGGCGCTCATCTAATGTAGGAGCACGGCAGAATTCGCGTTCGGCTTTTCTCCCAACACACAAAATGTTAGTTTTCGGCCGCATTTGACGAAAGCGCTTCCTTCCGCAACCGCCAGTTCCTCGAGGACGGCGCGGGGAGGCGCGCCCGGCGTCCCAGCAGAGTGACGGCCGAATTGGCGGGCGCACCGCCGCGTGTGTGAGACGCACTGCTGCTCGTTGCACCCCCTGTCATTCGCTGGGCGCGTTCAGCCTTCGACACTAGCGGAGGACGCATCTTGTCCCTGGTGTTCAGCGGAGGGCCTGTGCGGGGTGTGGCAGTGTCGTGCTGGAGGGCCCACTGGTAGCGATGTGGGCTTCCTCGCCTCGCCTCGCCTCGCCTCGCCGCGCCTCACACCAGGTGTCTGCGTAGTTTGCAGTGCATTCGCACCATTCCTATCCCTGTCCCTGTCCCCGTCCCGACTTGTCCCGACTTTGCTCGACTGCCGCTCGCTGCCGCTCGGGTCGTGGTCCATATGACAGCGCAAGCACGAAAAACGTCTGCGGGACGAGACGAGACGAGACGAGACGAGACGACTAAGGAATAAATTCGTGGTTACAAATCAAATTTGGAACTCTACATTCCTACACAACAATAGGCGGTGACGTATTTCAGAAATCACCTGCCAATTCGTACTGTTTTGTCGTTTTCAAAGTCTTCTTGGCAAACTTGGTTAGCACATTCTCCCTCAAACTGAGTTAATTACTGCATTATCGTACCATTACAGTAGTTTAAACGGTTTAAGGAAGCATCTTTGTCACAACAGAAAGGTAGTTTGAAAATTGGGCTGGCGACATAACAAAAAAAAAAAAACAGGAAGGGAGCCAACAGCACCCGGGTTTCCCAGGCGGTCACCCATCCAAGTACTAGCAGGGCCCGATGATGCTTAACTTCGGTGATCGGACGAGAACCGGTGTATTCATCATGGTATGGCCGTTGGCGCTCATCTAATGTAGGAGCACGGCAGAATTCGCGTTCGGCTTTTCTCCCAACACACAAAATGTTAGTTTTCGGCCGCATTTGACGAAAGCGCTTCCTTCCGCAACCGCCAGTTCCTCGAGGACGGCGCGGGGAGGCGCGCCCGGCGTCCCAGCAGAGTGACGGCCGAATTGGCGGGCGCACCGCCGCGTGTGTGAGACGCACTGCTGCTCGTTGCACCCCCTGTCATTCGCTGGGCGCGTTCAGCCTTCGACACTAGCGGAGGACGCATCTTGTCCCTGGTGTTCAGCGGAGGGCCTGTGCGGGGTGTGGCAGTGTCGTGCTGGAGGGCCCACTGGTAGCGATGTGGGCTTCCACGCCTCGCCTCGCCTCGCCTCGCCTCGCCGCGCCTCACACCAGGTGTCTGCGTAGTTTGCAGTGCATTCGCACCATTCCTATCCCTGTCCCTGTCCCCGTCCCGACTTGTCCCGACTTTGCTCGACTGCCGCTCACTGCCGCTCGGGTCGTGGTCCATATGACAGCGCAAGCACGAAAAACGTCTGCGGGACGAGACGAGACGAGACGAGACGAGACGACTAAGGAATAAATTCGTGGTTACAAATCAAATTTGGAACTCTACATTCCTACACAACAATAGGCGGTGACGTATTTCAGAAATCACCTGCCGATTCGTACTGTTTTGTCGTTTTCAAAGTCTTCTTGGCAAACTTGGTTAGCACATTCTCCCTCAAACTGAGTTAATTACTGCATTTTCGTACCATTACAGTAGTTTAAAAGGCTTAAGGAAGCATCTTTGTCCCAACAGAAACGTAGTTTGAAAATTGGGCTGGCAACATAACAAAAAAAAAAAAACAGGAAGGGAGCCAACAGCACCCGGGTTGACCCAGGCGGTCACCCATCCAAGTAATAGCCGGGCATGATGATGCTTAACTTCGGTGGTCGGACGAGAACCGGTGTATTCATCATGGTATCGCCGTTGGCGCTCATCTAATGTAGGAGCACGGCAGAATTCGCGTTCGGCTTTTCTCCCAACACACAAAATGTTAGTTTTCGGCCGCATTTGACGAAAGCGCTTCCTTCCGCAACCGCCAGTTCCTCGAGGACGGCGCGGGGAGGCGCGCCCGGCGTCCCAGCAGAGTGACGGCCGAATTGGCGGGCGCACCGCCGCGTGTGTGAGACGCACTGCTGCTCGTTGCTCCCCTGTCATTCGCTGGGCGCGTTCAGCCTTCGACACTAGCGGAGGACGCATCTTGTCCCTGGTGTTCAGCGGAGGGCCTGTGCGGGGTGTGGCAGTGTCGTGCTGGAGGGCCCACTGGTAGCGATGTGGGCTTCCTCGCCTCGCCTCGCCTCGCCTCGCCGCGCCTCACACCAGGTGTCTGCGTAGTTTGCAGTGCATTCGCACCATTCCTATCCCTGTCCCTGTCCCCGTCCCGACTTGTCCCGACTTTGCTCGACTGCCGCTCGCTGCCGCTCGGGTCGTGGTCCATATGACAGCGCAAGCACGAAAAACGTCTGCGGGACGAGACGAGACGAGACGAGACGAGACGACTAAGGAATAAATTCGTGGTTACAAATCAAATTTGGAACTCTACATTCCTACACAACAATAGGCGGTGACGTATTTCAGAAATCACCTGCCAATTCGTACTGTTTTGTCGTTTTCAAAGTCTTCTTGGCAAACTTGGTTAGCACATTCTCCCTCAAACTGAGTTAATTACTGCATTTTCGTACCATTACAGTAGTTTAAAAGGCTTAAGGAAGCATCTTTGTCCCAACAGAAACGTAGTTTGAAAATTGGGCTGGCAACATAACAAAAAAAAAAAAAACGGGAAGGGAGCCAACAGCACCCGGGTTGACCCAGGCGGTCACCCATCCAAGTACTAGCCGGGCATGATGATGCTTAACTTCGGTGGTCGGACGAGAACCGGTGTATTCATCATGGTATCGCCGTTGGCGCTCATCTAATGTAGGAGCACGGCAGAATTCGCGTTCGGCTTTTCTCCCAACACACAAAATGTTAGTTTTCGGCCGCATTTGACGAAAGCGCTTCCTTCCGCAACCGCCAGTTCCTCGAGGACGGCGCGGGGAGGCGCGCCCGGCGTCCCAGCAGAGTGACGGCCGAATTGGCGGGCGCACCGCCGCGTGTGTGAGACGCACTGCTGCTCGTTGCACCCCCTGTCATTCGCTGGGCGCGTTCAGCCTTCGACACTAGCGGAGGACGCATCTTGTCCCTGGTGTTCAGCGGAGGGCCTGTGCGGGGTGTGGCAGTGTCGTGCTGGAGGGCCCACTGGTAGCGATGTGGGCTTCCTCGCCTCGCCTCGCCTCGCCTCGCCGCGCCTCACACCAGGTGTCTGCGTAGTTTGCAGTGCATTCGCACCATTCCTATCCCTGTCCCTGTCCCCGTCCCGACTTGTCCCGACTTTGCTCGACTGCCGCTCGCTGCCGCTCGGGTCGTGGTCCATATGACAGCGCAAGCACGAAAAACGTCTGCGGGACGAGACGAGACGAGACGAGACGAGACGACTAAGGAATAAATTCGTGGTTACAAATCAAATTTGGAACTCTACATTCCTACACAACAATAGGCGGTGACGTATTTCAGAAATCACCTGCCAATTCGTACTGTTTTGTCGTTTTCAAAGTCTTCTTGGCAAACTTGGTTAGCACATTCTCCCTCAAACTGAGTTAATTACTGCATTATCGTACCATTACAGTAGTTTAAACGGTTTAAGGAAGCATCTTTGTCACAACAGAAAGGTAGTTTGAAAATTGGGCTGGCGACATAACAAAAAAAAAAAAACAGGAAGGGAGCCAACAGCACCCGGGTTTCCCAGGCGGTCACCCATCCAAGTACTAGCAGGGCCCGATGATGCTTAACTTCGGTGATCGGACGAGAACCGGTGTATTCATCATGGTATGGCCGTTGGCGCTCATCTAATGTAGGAGCACGGCAGAATTCGCGTTCGGCTTTTCTCCCAACACACAAAATGTTAGTTTTCGGCCGCATTTGACGAAAGCGCTTCCTTCCGCAACCGCCAGTTCCTCGAGGACGGCGCGGGGAGGCGCGCCCGGCGTCCCAGCAGAGTGACGGCCGAATTGGCGGGCGCACCGCCGCGTGTGTGAGACGCACTGCTGCTCGTTGCACCCCCTGTCATTCGCTGGGCGCGTTCAGCCTTCGACACTAGCGGAGGACGCATCTTGTCCCTGGTGTTCAGCGGAGGGCCTGTGCGGGGTGTGGCAGTGTCGTGCTGGAGGGCCCACTGGTAGCGATGTGGGCTTCCACGCCTCGCCTCGCCTCGCCTCGCCTCGCCGCGCCTCACACCAGGTGTCTGCGTAGTTTGCAGTGCATTCGCACCATTCCTATCCCTGTCCCTGTCCCCGTCCCGACTTGTCCCGACTTTGCTCGACTGCCGCTCGCTGCCGCTCGGGTCGTGGTCCATATGACAGCGCAAGCACGAAAAACGTCTGCGGGACGAGACGAGACGAGACGAGACGAGACGACTAAGGAATAAATTCGTGGTTACAAATCAAATTTGGAACTCTACATTCCTACACAACAATAGGCGGTGACGTATTTCAGAAATCACCTGCCGATTCGTACTGTTTTGTCGTTTTCAAAGTCTTCTTGGCAAACTTGGTTAGCACATTCTCCCTCAAACTGAGTTAATTACTGCATTTTCGTACCATTACAGTAGTTTAAAAGGCTTAAGGAAGCATCTTTGTCCCAACAGAAACGTAGTTTGAAAATTGGGCTGGCAACATAACAAAAAAAAAAACGGGAAGGGAGCCAACAGCACCCGGGTTGACCCAGGCGGTCACCCATCCAAGTACTAGCCGGGCATGATGATGCTTAACTTCGGTGGTCGGACGAGAACCGGTGTATTCATCATGGTATCGCCGTTGGCGCTCATCTAATGTAGGAGCACGGCAGAATTCGCGTTCGGCTTTTCTCCCAACACACAAAATGTTAGTTTTCGGCCGCATTTGACGAAAGCGCTTCCTTCCGCAACCGCCAGTTCCTCGAGGACGGCGCGGGGAGGCGCGCCCGGCGTCCCAGCAGAGTGACGGCCGAATTGGCGGGCGCACCGCCGCGTGTGTGAGACGCACTGCTGCTCGTTGCTCCCCTGTCATTCGCTGGGCGCGTTCAGCCTTCGACACTAGCGGAGGACGCATCTTGTCCCTGGTGTTCAGCGGAGGGCCTGTGCGGGGTGTGGCAGTGTCGTGCTGGAGGGCCCACTGGTAGCGATGTGGGCTTCCTCGCCTCGCCTCGCCTCGCCTCGCCGCGCCTCACACCAGGTGTCTGCGTAGTTTGCAGTGCATTCGCACCATTCCTATCCCTGTCCCTGTCCCCGTCCCGACTTGTCCCGACTTTGCTCGACTGCCGCTCGCTGCCGCTCGGGTCGTGGTCCATATGACAGCGCAAGCACGAAAAACGTCTGCGAGACGAGACGAGACGAGACGAGACGAGACGACTAAGGAATAAATTCGTGGTTACAAATCAAATTTGGAACTCTACATTCCTACACAACAATAGGCGGTGACGTATTTCAGAAATCACCTGCCAATTCGTACTGTTTTGTCGTTTTCAAAGTCTTCTTGGCAAACTTGGTTAGCACATTCTCCCTCAAACTGAGTTAATTACTGCATTATCGTACCATTACAGTAGTTTAAACGGTTTAAGGAAGCATCTTTGTCACAACAGAAAGGTAGTTTGAAAATTGGGCTGGCGACATAACAAAAAAAAAAAAACAGGAAGGGAGCCAACAGCACCCGGGTTTCCCAGGCGGTCACCCATCCAAGTACTAGCAGGGCCCGATGATGCTTAACTTCGGTGATCGGACGAGAACCGGTGTATTCATCATGGTATCGCCGTTGGCGCTCATCTAATGTAGGAGCACGGCAGAATTCGCGTTCGGCTTTTCTCCCAACACACAAAATGTTAGTTTTCGGCCGCATTTGACGAAAGCGCTTCCTTCCGCAACCGCCAGTTCCTCGAGGACGGCGCGGGGAGGCGCGCCCGGCGTCCCAGCAGAGTGACGGCCGAATTGGCGGGCGCACCGCCGCGTGTGTGAGACGCACTGCTGCTCGTTGCACCCCCTGTCATTCGCTGGGCGCGTTCAGCCTTCGACACTAGCGGAGGACGCATCTTGTCCCTGGTGTTCAGCGGAGGGCCTGTGCGGGGTGTGGCAGTGTCGTGCTGGAGGGCCCACTGGTAGCGATGTGGGCTTCCACGCCTCGCCTCGCCTCGCCTCGCCTCGCCGCGCCTCACACCAGGTGTCTGCGTAGTTTGCAGTGCATTCGCACCATTCCTATCCCTGTCCCTGTCCCCGTCCCGACTTGTCCCGACTTTGCTCGACTGCCGCTCGCTGCCGCTCGGGTCGTGGTCCATATGACAGCGCAAGCACGAAAAACGTCTGCGGGACGAGACGAGACGAGACGAGACGAGACGACTAAGGAATAAATTCGTGGTTACAAATCAAATTTGGAACTCTACATTCCTACACAACAATAGGCGGTGACGTATTTCAGAAATCACCTGCCAATTCGTACTGTTTTGTCGTTTTCAAAGTCTTCTTGGCAAACTTGGTTAGCACATTCTCCCTCAAACTGAGTTAATTACTGCATTTTCGTACCATTACAGTAGTTTAAAAGGCTTAAGTAAGCATCTTTGTCACAACAGAAACGTAGTTTGAAAATTGGGCTGGCAACATAACAAAAAAAAAAACGGGAAGGGGGCCAACAGCACCCGGGTTGACCCAGGCGGTCACCCATCCAAGTACTAGCCGGGCATGATGAAGGCTTAACTTCGGTGGTCGGACGAGAACCGGTGTATTCATCATGGTATCGCCGTTGGCGCTCATCTAATGTAGGAGCACGGCAGAATTCGCGTTCGGCTTTTCTCCCAACACACAAAATGTTAGTTTTCGGCCGCATTTGACGAAAGCGCTTCCTTCCGCAACCGCCAGTTCCTCGAGGACGGCGCGGGGAGGCGCGCCCGGCGTCCCAGCAGAGTGACGGCCGAATTGGCGGGCGCACCGCCGCGTGTGTGAGACGCACTGCTGCTCGTTGCACCCCCTGTCATTCGCTGGGCGCGTTCAGCCTTCGACACTAGCGGAGGACGCATCTTGTCCCTGGTGTTCAGCGGAGGGCCTGTGCGGGGTGTGGCAGTGTCGTGCTGGAGGGCCCACTGGTAGCGATGTGGGCTTCCTCGCCTCGCCTCGCCTCGCCTCGCCGCGCCTCACACCAGGTGTCTGCGTAGTTTGCAGTGCATTCGCACCATTCCTATCCCTGTCCCTGTCCCCGTCCCGACTTGTCCCGACTTTGCTCGACTGCCGCTCGCTGCCGCTCGGGTCGTGGTCCATATGACAGCGCAAGCACGAAAAACGTCTGCGGGACGAGACGAGACGAGACGAGACGAGACGACTAAGGAATAAATTCGTGGTTACAAATCAAATTTGGAACTCTACATTCCTACACAACAATAGGCGGTGACGTATTTCAGAAATCACCTGCCAATTCGTACTGTTTTGTCGTTTTCAAAGTCTTCTTGGCAAACTTGGTTAGCACATTCTCCCTCAAACTGAGTTAATTACTGCATTATCGTACCATTACAGTAGTTTAAACGGTTTAAGGAAGCATCTTTGTCACAACAGAAAGGTAGTTTGAAAATTGGGCTGGCGACATAACAAAAAAAAAAAAACAGGAAGGGAGCCAACAGCACCCGGGTTTCCCAGGCGGTCACCCATCCAAGTACTAGCAGGGCCCGATGATGCTTAACTTCGGTGATCGGACGAGAACCGGTGTATTCATCATGGTATCGCCGTTGGCGCTCATCTAATGTAGGAGCACGGCAGAATTCGCGTTCGGCTTTTCTCCCAACACACAAAATGTTAGTTTTCGGCCGCATTTGACGAAAGCGCTTCCTTCCGCAACCGCCAGTTCCTCGAGGACGGCGCGGGGAGGCGCGCCCGGCGTCCCAGCAGAGTGACGGCCGAATTGGCGGGCGCACCGCCGCGTGTGTGAGACGCACTGCTGCTCGTTGCACCCCCTGTCATTCGCTGGGCGCGTTCAGCCTTCGACACTAGCGGAGGACGCATCTTGTCCCTGGTGTTCAGCGGAGGGCCTGTGCGGGGTGTGGCAGTGTCGTGCTGGAGGGCCCACTGGTAGCGATGTGGGCTTCCACGCCTCGCCTCGCCTCGCCTCGCCTCGCCGCGCCTCACACCAGGTGTCTGCGTAGTTTGCAGTGCATTCGCACCATTCCTATCCCTGTCCCTGTCCCCGTCCCGACTTGTCCCGACTTTGCTCGACTGCCGCTCGCTGCCGCTCGGGTCGTGGTCCATATGACAGCGCAAGCACGAAAAACGTCTGCGGGACGAGACGAGACGAGACGAGACGAGACGACTAAGGAATAAATTCGTGGTTACAAATCAAATTTGGAACTCTACATTCCTACACAACAATAGGCGGTGACGTATTTCAGAAATCACCTGCCAATTCGTACTGTTTTGTCGTTTTCAAAGTCTTCTTGGCAAACTTGGTTAGCACATTCTCCCTCAAACTGAGTTAATTACTGCATTTTCGTACCATTACAGTAGTTTAAAAGGCTTAAGTAAGCATCTTTGTCACAACAGAAACGTAGTTTGAAAATTGGGCTGGCAACATAACAAAAAAAAAAACGGGAAGGGGGCCAACAGCACCCGGGTTGACCCAGGCGGTCACCCATCCAAGTACTAGCCGGGCATGATGATGCTTAACTTCGGTGGTCGGACGAGAACCGGTGTATTCATCATGGTATCGCCGTTGGCGCTCATCTAATGTAGGAGCACGGCAGAATTCGCGTTCGGCTTTTCTCCCAACACACAAAATGTTAGTTTTCGGCCGCATTTGACGAAAGCGCTTCCTTCCGCAACCGCCAGTTCCTCGAGGACGGCGCGGGGAGGCGCGCCCGGCGTCCCAGCAGAGTGACGGCCGAATTGGCGGGCGCACCGCCGCGTGTGTGAGACGCACTGCTGCTCGTTGCACCCCCTGTCATTCGCTGGGCGCGTTCAGCCTTCGACACTAGCGGAGGACGCATCTTGTCCCTGGTGTTCAGCGGAGGGCCTGTGCGGGGTGTGGCAGTGTCGTGCTGGAGGGCCCACTGGTAGCGATGTGGGCTTCCTCGCCTCGCCTCGCCTCGCCTCGCCGCGCCTCACACCAGGTGTCTGCGTAGTTTGCAGTGCATTCGCACCATTCCTATCCCTGTCCCTGTCCCCGTCCCGACTTGTCCCGACTTTGCTCGACTGCCGCTCGCTGCCGCTCGGGTCGTGGTCCATATGACAGCGCAAGCACGAAAAACGTCTGCGGGACGAGACGAGACGAGACGAGACGAGACGACTAAGGAATAAATTCGTGGTTACAAATCAAATTTGGAACTCTACATTCCTACACAACAATAGGCGGTGACGTATTTCAGAAATCACCTGCCAATTCGTACTGTTTTGTCGTTTTCAAAGTCTTCTTGGCAAACTTGGTTAGCACATTCTCCCTCAAACTGAGTTAATTACTGCATTATCGTACCATTACAGTAGTTTAAACGGTTTAAGGAAGCATCTTTGTCACAACAGAAAGGTAGTTTGAAAATTGGGCTGGCGACATAACAAAAAAAAAAAAACAGGAAGGGAGCCAACAGCACCCGGGTTTCCCAGGCGGTCACCCATCCAAGTACTAGCAGGGCCCGATGATGCTTAACTTCGGTGATCGGACGAGAACCGGTGTATTCATCATGGTATCGCCGTTGGCGCTCATCTAATGTAGGAGCACGGCAGAATTCGCGTTCGGCTTTTCTCCCAACACACAAAATGTTAGTTTTCGGCCGCATTTGACGAAAGCGCTTCCTTCCGCAACCGCCAGTTCCTCGAGGACGGCGCGGGGAGGCGCGCCCGGCGTCCCAGCAGAGTGACGGCCGAATTGGCGGGCGCACCGCCGCGTGTGTGAGACGCACTGCTGCTCGTTGCACCCCCTGTCATTCGCTGGGCGCGTTCAGCCTTCGACACTAGCGGAGGACGCATCTTGTCCCTGGTGTTCAGCGGAGGGCCTGTGCGGGGTGTGGCAGTGTCGTGCTGGAGGGCCCACTGGTAGCGATGTGGGCTTCCTCGCCTCGCCTCGCCGCGCCTCACACCAGGTGTCTGCGTAGTTTGCAGTGCATTCGCACCATTCCTATCCCTGTCCCTGTCCCCGTCCCGACTTGTCCCGACTTTGCTCGACTGCCGCTCGCTGCCGCTCGGGTCGTGGTCCATATGACAGCGCAAGCACGAAAAACGTCTGCGGGACGAGACGAGACGAGACGAGACGAGACGACTAAGGAATAAATTCGTGGTTACAAATCAAATTTGGAACTCTACATTCCTACACAACAATAGGCGGTGACGTATTTCAGAAATCACCTGCCAATTCGTACTGTTTTGTCGTTTTCAAAGTCTTCTTGGCAAACTTGGTTAGCACATTCTCCCTCAAACTGAGTTAATTACTGCATTTTCGTACCATTACAGTAGTTTAAAAGGCTTAAGTAAGCATCTTTGTCACAACAGAAACGTAGTTTGAAAATTGGGCTGGCAACATAACAAAAAAAAAAACGGGAAGGGAGCCAACAGCACCCGGGTTGACCCAGGCGGTCACCCATCCAAGTACTAGCCGGGCATGATGATGCTTAACTTCGGTGATCGGACGAGAACCGGTGTATTCATCATGGTATCGCCGTTGGCGCTCATCTAATGTAGGAGCACGGCAGAATTCGCGTTCGGCTTTTCTCCCAACACACAAAATGTTAGTTTTCGGCCGCATTTGACGAAAGCGCTTCCTTCCGCAACCGCCAGTTCCTCGAGGACGGCGCGGGGAGGCGCGCCCGGCGTCCCAGCAGAGTGACGGCCGAATTGGCGGGCGCACCGCCGCGTGTGTGAGACGCACTGCTGCTCGTTGCACCCCCTGTCATTCGCTGGGCGCGTTCAGCCTTCGACACTAGCGGAGGACGCATCTTGTCCCTGGTGTTCAGCGGAGGGCCTGTGCGGGGTGTGGCAGTGTCGTGCTGGAGGGCCCACTGGTAGCGATGTGGGCTTCCTCGCCTCGCCTCGCCTCGCCTCGCCGCGCCTCACACCAGGTGTCTGCGTAGTTTGCAGTGCATTCGCACCATTCCTATCCCTGTCCCTGTCCCCGTCCCGACTTGTCCCGACTTTGCTCGACTGCCGCTCGCTGCCGCTCGGGTCGTGGTCCATATGACAGCGCAAGCACGAAAAACGTCTGCGGGACGAGACGAGACGAGACGAGACGAGACGACTAAGGAATAAATTCGTGGTTACAAATCAAATTTGGAACTCTACATTCCTACACAACAATAGGCGGTGACGTATTTCAGAAATCACCTGCCAATTCGTACTGTTTTGTCGTTTTCAAAGTCTTCTTGGCAAACTTGGTTAGCACATTCTCCCTCAAACTGAGTTAATTACTGCATTATCGTACCATTACAGTAGTTTAAACGGTTTAAGGAAGCATCTTTGTCACAACAGAAAGGTAGTTTGAAAATTGGGCTGGCGACATAACAAAAAAAAAAAAACAGGAAGGGAGCCAACAGCACCCGGGTTTCCCAGGCGGTCACCCATCCAAGTACTAGCAGGGCCCGATGATGCTTAACTTCGGTGATCGGACGAGAACCGGTGTATTCATCATGGTATCGCCGTTGGCGCTCATCTAATGTAGGAGCACGGCAGAATTCGCGTTCGGCTTTTCTCCCAACACACAAAATGTTAGTTTTCGGCCGCATTTGACGAAAGCGCTTCCTTCCGCAACCGCCAGTTCCTCGAGGACGGCGCGGGGAGGCGCGCCCGGCGTCCCAGCAGAGTGACGGCCGAATTGGCGGGCGCACCGCCGCGTGTGTGAGACGCACTGCTGCTCGTTGCACCCCCTGTCATTCGCTGGGCGCGTTCAGCCTTCGACACTAGCGGAGGACGCATCTTGTCCCTGGTGTTCAGCGGAGGGCCTGTGCGGGGTGTGGCAGTGTCGTGCTGGAGGGCCCACTGGTAGCGATGTGGGCTTCCTCGCCTCGCCTCGCCTCGCCTCGCCGCGCCTCAAACCAGGTGTCTGCGTAGTTTGCAGTGCATTCGCACCATTCCTATCCCTGTCCCTGTCCCCGTCCCGACTTGTCCCGACTTTGCTCGACTGCCGCTCGCTGCCGCTCGGGTCGTGGTCCATATGACAGCGCAAGCACGAAAAACGTCTGCGGGACGAGACGAGACGAGACGAGACGAGACGACTAAGGAATAAATTCGTGGTTACAAATCAAATTTGGAACTCTACATTCCTACACAACAATAGGCGGTGACGTATTTCAGAAATCACCTGCCAATTCGTACTGTTTTGTCGTTTTCAAAGTCTTCTTGGCAAACTTGGTTAGCACATTCTCCCTCAAACTGAGTTAATTACTGCATTATCGTACCATTACAGTAGTTTAAACGGTTTAAGGAAGCATCTTTGTCACAACAGAAAGGTAGTTTGAAAATTGGGCTGGCGACATAACAAAAAAAAAAAAACAGGAAGGGAGCCAACAGCACCCGGGTTTCCCAGGCGGTCACCCATCCAAGTACTAGCAGGGCCCGATGATGCTTAACTTCGGTGATCGGACGAGAACCGGTGTATTCATCATGGTATCGCCGTTGGCGCTCATCTAATGTAGGAGCACGGCAGAATTCGCGTTCGGCTTTTCTCCCAACACACAAAATGTTAGTTTTCGGCCGCATTTGACGAAAGCGCTTCCTTCCGCAACCGCCAGTTCCTCGAGGACGGCGCGGGGAGGCGCGCCCGGCGTCCCAGCAGAGTGACGGCCGAATTGGCGGGCGCACCGCCGCGTGTGTGAGACGCACTGCTGCTCGTTGCACCCCCTGTCATTCGCTGGGCGCGTTCAGCCTTCGACACTAGCGGAGGACGCATCTTGTCCCTGGTGTTCAGCGGAGGGCCTGTGCGGGGTGTGGCAGTGTCGTGCTGGAGGGCCCACTGGTAGCGATGTGGGCTTCCACGCCTCGCCTCGCCTCGCCTCGCCTCGCCGCGCCTCACACCAGGTGTCTGCGTAGTTTGCAGTGCATTCGCACCATTCCTATCCCTGTCCCTGTCCCCGTCCCGACTTGTCCCGACTTTGCTCGACTGCCGCTCGCTGCCGCTCGGGTCGTGGTCCATATGACAGCGCAAGCACGAAAAACGTCTGCGGGACGAGACGAGACGAGACGAGACGAGACGACTAAGGAATAAATTCGTGGTTACAAATCAAATTTGGAACTCTACATTCCTACACAACAATAGGCGGTGACGTATTTCAGAAATCACCTGCCAATTCGTACTGTTTTGTCGTTTTCAAAGTCTTCTTGGCAAACTTGGTTAGCACATTCTCCCTCAAACTGAGTTAATTACTGCATTTTCGTACCATTACAGTAGTTTAAAAGGCTTAAGTAAGCATCTTTGTCACAACAGAAACGTAGTTTGAAAATTGGGCTGGCAACATAACAAAAAAAAAAACGGGAAGGGGGCCAACAGCACCCGGGTTGACCCAGGCGGTCACCCATCCAAGTACTAGCCGGGCATGATGATGCTTAACTTCGGTGGTCGGACGAGAACCGGTGTATTCATCATGGTATCGCCGTTGGCGCTCATCTAATGTAGGAGCACGGCAGAATTCGCGTTCGGCTTTTCTCCCAACACACAAAATGTTAGTTTTCGGCCGCATTTGACGAAAGCGCTTCCTTCCGCAACCGCCAGTTCCTCGAGGACGGCGCGGGGAGGCGCGCCCGGCGTCCCAGCAGAGTGACGGCCGAATTGGCGGGCGCACCGCCGCGTGTGTGAGACGCACTGCTGCTCGTTGCACCCCCTGTCATTCGCTGGGCGCGTTCAGCCTTCGACACTAGCGGAGGACGCATCTTGTCCCTGGTGTTCAGCGGAGGGCCTGTGCGGGGTGTGGCAGTGTCGTGCTGGAGGGCCCACTGGTAGCGATGTGGGCTTCCTCGCCTCGCCTCGCCTCGCCTCGCCGCGCCTCACACCAGGTGTCTGCGTAGTTTGCAGTGCATTCGCACCATTCCTATCCCTGTCCCTGTCCCCGTCCCGACTTGTCCCGACTTTGCTCGACTGCCGCTCGCTGCCGCTCGGGTCGTGGTCCATATGACAGCGCAAGCACGAAAAACGTCTGCGGGACGAGACGAGACGAGACGAGACGAGACGACTAAGGAATAAATTCGTGGTTACAAATCAAATTTGGAACTCTACATTCCTACACAACAATAGGCGGTGACGTATTTCAGAAATCACCTGCCAATTCGTACTGTTTTGTCGTTTTCAAAGTCTTCTTGGCAAACTTGGTTAGCACATTCTCCCTCAAACTGAGTTAATTACTGCATTATCGTACCATTACAGTAGTTTAAACGGTTTAAGGAAGCATCTTTGTCACAACAGAAAGGTAGTTTGAAAATTGGGCTGGCGACATAACAAAAAAAAAAAAACAGGAAGGGAGCCAACAGCACCCGGGTTTCCCAGGCGGTCACCCATCCAAGTACTAGCAGGGCCCGATGATGCTTAACTTCGGTGATCGGACGAGAACCGGTGTATTCATCATGGTATCGCCGTTGGCGCTCATCTAATGTAGGAGCACGGCAGAATTCGCGTTCGGCTTTTCTCCCAACACACAAAATGTTAGTTTTCGGCCGCATTTGACGAAAGCGCTTCCTTCCGCAACCGCCAGTTCCTCGAGGACGGCGCGGGGAGGCGCGCCCGGCGTCCCAGCAGAGTGACGGCCGAATTGGCGGGCGCACCGCCGCGTGTGTGAGACGCACTGCTGCTCGTTGCACCCCCTGTCATTCGCTGGGCGCGTTCAGCCTTCGACACTAGCGGAGGACGCATCTTGTCCCTGGTGTTCAGCGGAGGGCCTGTGCGGGGTGTGGCAGTGTCGTGCTGGAGGGCCCACTGGTAGCGATGTGGGCTTCCTCGCCTCGCCTCGCCGCGCCTCACACCAGGTGTCTGCGTAGTTTGCAGTGCATTCGCACCATTCCTATCCCTGTCCCTGTCCCCGTCCCGACTTGTCCCGACTTTGCTCGACTGCCGCTCGCTGCCGCTCGGGTCGTGGTCCATATGACAGCGCAAGCACGAAAAACGTCTGCGGGACGAGACGAGACGAGACGAGACGAGACGACTAAGGAATAAATTCGTGGTTACAAATCAAATTTGGAACTCTACATTCCTACACAACAATAGGCGGTGACGTATTTCAGAAATCACCTGCCAATTCGTACTGTTTTGTCGTTTTCAAAGTCTTCTTGGCAAACTTGGTTAGCACATTCTCCCTCAAACTGAGTTAATTACTGCATTTTCGTACCATTACAGTAGTTTAAAAGGCTTAAGTAAGCATCTTTGTCACAACAGAAACGTAGTTTGAAAATTGGGCTGGCAACATAACAAAAAAAAAAACGGGAAGGGAGCCAACAGCACCCGGGTTGACCCAGGCGGTCACCCATCCAAGTACTAGCCGGGCATGATGATGCTTAACTTCGGTGATCGGACGAGAACCGGTGTATTCATCATGGTATCGCCGTTGGCGCTCATCTAATGTAGGAGCACGGCAGAATTCGCGTTCGGCTTTTCTCCCAACACACAAAATGTTAGTTTTCGGCCGCATTTGACGAAAGCGCTTCCTTCCGCAACCGCCAGTTCCTCGAGGACGGCGCGGGGAGGCGCGCCCGGCGTCCCAGCAGAGTGACGGCCGAATTGGCGGGCGCACCGCCGCGTGTGTGAGACGCACTGCTGCTCGTTGCACCCCCTGTCATTCGCTGGGCGCGTTCAGCCTTCGACACTAGCGGAGGACGCATCTTGTCCCTGGTGTTCAGCGGAGGGCCTGTGCGGGGTGTGGCAGTGTCGTGCTGGAGGGCCCACTGGTAGCGATGTGGGCTTCCTCGCCTCGCCTCGCCTCGCCTCGCCGCGCCTCACACCAGGTGTCTGCGTAGTTTGCAGTGCATTCGCACCATTCCTATCCCTGTCCCTGTCCCCGTCCCGACTTGTCCCGACTTTGCTCGACTGCCGCTCGCTGCCGCTCGGGTCGTGGTCCATATGACAGCGCAAGCACGAAAAACGTCTGCGGGACGAGACGAGACGAGACGAGACGAGACGACTAAGGAATAAATTCGTGGTTACAAATCAAATTTGGAACTCTACATTCCTACACAACAATAGGCGGTGACGTATTTCAGAAATCACCTGCCAATTCGTACTGTTTTGTCGTTTTCAAAGTCTTCTTGGCAAACTTGGTTAGCACATTCTCCCTCAAACTGAGTTAATTACTGCATTATCGTACCATTACAGTAGTTTAAACGGTTTAAGGAAGCATCTTTGTCACAACAGAAAGGTAGTTTGAAAATTGGGCTGGCGACATAACAAAAAAAAAAAAACAGGAAGGGAGCCAACAGCACCCGGGTTTCCCAGGCGGTCACCCATCCAAGTACTAGCAGGGCCCGATGATGCTTAACTTCGGTGATCGGACGAGAACCGGTGTATTCATCATGGTATCGCCGTTGGCGCTCATCTAATGTAGGAGCACGGCAGAATTCGCGTTCGGCTTTTCTCCCAACACACAAAATGTTAGTTTTCGGCCGCATTTGACGAAAGCGCTTCCTTCCGCAACCGCCAGTTCCTCGAGGACGGCGCGGGGAGGCGCGCCCGGCGTCCCAGCAGAGTGACGGCCGAATTGGCGGGCGCACCGCCGCGTGTGTGAGACGCACTGCTGCTCGTTGCACCCCCTGTCATTCGCTGGGCGCGTTCAGCCTTCGACACTAGCGGAGGACGCATCTTGTCCCTGGTGTTCAGCGGAGGGCCTGTGCGGGGTGTGGCAGTGTCGTGCTGGAGGGCCCACTGGTAGCGATGTGGGCTTCCTCGCCTCGCCTCGCCTCGCCTCGCCGCGCCTCAAACCAGGTGTCTGCGTAGTTTGCAGTGCATTCGCACCATTCCTATCCCTGTCCCTGTCCCCGTCCCGACTTGTCCCGACTTTGCTCGACTGCCGCTCGCTGCCGCTCGGGTCGTGGTCCATATGACAGCGCAAGCACGAAAAACGTCTGCGGGACGAGACGAGACGAGACGAGACGAGACGACTAAGGAATAAATTCGTGGTTACAAATCAAATTTGGAACTCTACATTCCTGCACAACAATAGGCGGTGACGTATTTCAGAAATCACCTGCCAATTCGTACTGTTTTGTCGTTTTCAAAGTCTTCTTGGCAAACTTGGTTAGCACATTCTCCCTCAAACTGAGTTAATTACTGCATTATCGTACCATTACAGTAGTTTAAACGGTTTAAGGAAGCATCTTTGTCACAACAGAAAGGTAGTTTGAAAATTGGGCTGGCGACATAACAAAAAAAAAAAACAGGAAGGGAGCCAACAGCACCCGGGTTTCCCAGGCGGTCACCCATCCAAGTACTAGCAGGGCCCGATGATGCTTAACTTCGGTGATCGGACGAGAACCGGTGTATTCATCATGGTATCGCCGTTGGCGCTCATCTAATGTAGGAGCACGGCAGAATTCGCGTTCGGCTTTTCTCCCAACACACAAAATGTTAGTTTTCGGCCGCATTTGACGAAAGCGCTTCCTTCCGCAACCGCCAGTTCCTCGAGGACGGCGCGGGGAGGCGCGCCCGGCGTCCCAGCAGAGTGACGGCCGAATTGGCGGGCGCACCGCCGCGTGTGTGAGACGCACTGCTGCTCGTTGCACCCCCTGTCATTCGCTGGGCGCGTTCAGCCTTCGACACTAGCGGAGGACGCATCTTGTCCCTGGTGTTCAGCGGAGGGCCTGTGCGGGGTGTGGCAGTGTCGTGCTGGAGGGCCCACTGGTAGCGATGTGGGCTTCCTCGCCTCGCCTCGCCGCGCCTCACACCAGGTGTCTGCGTAGTTTGCAGTGCATTCGCACCATTCCTATCCCTGTCCCTGTCCCCGTCCCGACTTGTCCCGACTTTGCTCGACTGCCGCTCGCTGCCGCTCGGGTCGTGGTCCATATGACAGCGCAAGCACGAAAAACGTCTGCGGGACGAGACGAGACGAGACGAGACGAGACGACTAAGGAATAAATTCGTGGTTACAAATCAAATTTGGAACTCTACATTCCTACACAACAATAGGCGGTGACGTATTTCAGAAATCACCTGCCAATTCGTACTGTTTTGTCGTTTTCAAAGTCTTCTTGGCAAACTTGGTTAGCACATTCTCCCTCAAACTGAGTTAATTACTGCATTTTCGTACCATTACAGTAGTTTAAAAGGCTTAAGTAAGCATCTTTGTCACAACAGAAACGTAGTTTGAAAATTGGGCTGGCAACATAACAAAAAAAAAAACGGGAAGGGAGCCAACAGCACCCGGGTTGACCCAGGCGGTCACCCATCCAAGTACTAGCCGGGCATGATGATGCTTAACTTCGGTGGTCGGACGAGAACCGGTGTATTCATCATGGTATCGCCGTTGGCGCTCATCTAATGTAGGAGCACGGCAGAATTCGCGTTCGGCTTTTCTCCCAACACACAAAATGTTAGTTTTCGGCCGCATTTGACGAAAGCGCTTCCTTCCGCAACCGCCAGTTCCTCGAGGACGGCGCGGGGAGGCGCGCCCGGCGTCCCAGCAGAGTGACGGCCGAATTGGCGGGCGCACCGCCGCGTGTGTGAGACGCACTGCTGCTCGTTGCACCCCCTGTCATTCGCTGGGCGCGTTCAGCCTTCGACACTAGCGGAGGACGCATCTTGTCCCTGGTGTTCAGCGGAGGGCCTGTGCGGGGTGTGGCAGTGTCGTGCTGGAGGGCCCACTGGTAGCGATGTGGGCTTCCTCGCCTCGCCTCGCCTCGCCTCGCCGCGCCTCACACCAGGTGTCTGCGTAGTTTGCAGTGCATTCGCACCATTCCTATCCCTGTCCCTGTCCCCGTCCCGACTTGTCCCGACTTTGCTCGACTGCCGCTCGCTGCCGCTCGGGTCGTGGTCCATATGACAGCGCAAGCACGAAAAACGTCTGCGGGACGAGACGAGACGAGACGAGACGAGACGACTAAGGAATAAATTCGTGGTTACAAATCAAATTTGGAACTCTACATTCCTACACAACAATAGGCGGTGACGTATTTCAGAAATCACCTGCCAATTCGTACTGTTTTGTCGTTTTCAAAGTCTTCTTGGCAAACTTGGTTAGCACATTCTCCCTCAAACTGAGTTAATTACTGCATTATCGTACCATTACAGTAGTTTAAACGGTTTAAGGAAGCATCTTTGTCACAACAGAAAGGTAGTTTGAAAATTGGGCTGGCGACATAACAAAAAAAAAAAAACAGGAAGGGAGCCAACAGCACCCGGGTTTCCCAGGCGGTCACCCATCCAAGTACTAGCAGGGCCCGATGATGCTTAACTTCGGTGATCGGACGAGAACCGGTGTATTCATCATGGTATCGCCGTTGGCGCTCATCTAATGTAGGAGCACGGCAGAATTCGCGTTCGGCTTTTCTCCCAACACACAAAATGTTAGTTTTCGGCCGCATTTGACGAAAGCGCTTCCTTCCGCAACCGCCAGTTCCTCGAGGACGGCGCGGGGAGGCGCGCCCGGCGTCCCAGCAGAGTGACGGCCGAATTGGCGGGCGCACCGCCGCGTGTGTGAGACGCACTGCTGCTCGTTGCACCCCCTGTCATTCGCTGGGCGCGTTCAGCCTTCGACACTAGCGGAGGACGCATCTTGTCCCTGGTGTTCAGCGGAGGGCCTGTGCGGGGTGTGGCAGTGTCGTGCTGGAGGGCCCACTGGTAGCGATGTGGGCTTCCTCGCCTCGCCTCGCCGCGCCTCACACCAGGTGTCTGCGTAGTTTGCAGTGCATTCGCACCATTCCTATCCCTGTCCCTGTCCCCGTCCCGACTTGTCCCGACTTTGCTCGACTGCCGCTCGCTGCCGCTCGGGTCGTGGTCCATATGACAGCGCAAGCACGAAAAACGTCTGCGGGACGAGACGAGACGAGACGAGACGAGACGACTAAGGAATAAATTCGTGGTTACAAATCAAATTTGGAACTCTACATTCCTACACAACAATAGGCGGTGACGTATTTCAGAAATCACCTGCCAATTCGTACTGTTTTGTCGTTTTCAAAGTCTTCTTGGCAAACTTGGTTAGCACATTCTCCCTCAAACTGAGTTAATTACTGCATTTTCGTACCATTACAGTAGTTTAAAAGGCTTAAGTAAGCATCTTTGTCACAACAGAAACGTAGTTTGAAAATTGGGCTGGCAACATAACAAAAAAAAAAACGGGAAGGGAGCCAACAGCACCCGGGTTGACCCAGGCGGTCACCCATCCAAGTACTAGCCGGGCATGATGATGCTTAACTTCGGTGATCGGACGAGAACCGGTGTATTCATCATGGTATCGCCGTTGGCGCTCATCTAATGTAGGAGCACGGCAGAATTCGCGTTCGGCTTTTCTCCCAACACACAAAATGTTAGTTTTCGGCCGCATTTGACGAAAGCGCTTCCTTCCGCAACCGCCAGTTCCTCGAGGACGGCGCGGGGAGGCGCGCCCGGCGTCCCAGCAGAGTGACGGCCGAATTGGCGGGCGCACCGCCGCGTGTGTGAGACGCACTGCTGCTCGTTGCACCCCCTGTCATTCGCTGGGCGCGTTCAGCCTTCGACACTAGCGGAGGACGCATCTTGTCCCTGGTGTTCAGCGGAGGGCCTGTGCGGGGTGTGGCAGTGTCGTGCTGGAGGGCCCACTGGTAGCGATGTGGGCTTCCTCGCCTCGCCTCGCCTCGCCTCGCCGCGCCTCACACCAGGTGTCTGCGTAGTTTGCAGTGCATTCGCACCATTCCTATCCCTGTCCCTGTCCCCGTCCCGACTTGTCCCGACTTTGCTCGACTGCCGCTCGCTGCCGCTCGGGTCGTGGTCCATATGACAGCGCAAGCACGAAAAACGTCTGCGGGACGAGACGAGACGAGACGAGACGAGACGACTAAGGAATAAATTCGTGGTTACAAATCAAATTTGGAACTCTACATTCCTACACAACAATAGGCGGTGACGTATTTCAGAAATCACCTGCCAATTCGTACTGTTTTGTCGTTTTCAAAGTCTTCTTGGCAAACTTGGTTAGCACATTCTCCCTCAAACTGAGTTAATTACTGCATTATCGTACCATTACAGTAGTTTAAACGGTTTAAGGAAGCATCTTTGTCACAACAGAAAGGTAGTTTGAAAATTGGGCTGGCGACATAACAAAAAAAAAAAAACAGGAAGGGAGCCAACAGCACCCGGGTTTCCCAGGCGGTCACCCATCCAAGTACTAGCAGGGCCCGATGATGCTTAACTTCGGTGATCGGACGAGAACCGGTGTATTCATCATGGTATCGCCGTTGGCGCTCATCTAATGTAGGAGCACGGCAGAATTCGCGTTCGGCTTTTCTCCCAACACACAAAATGTTAGTTTTCGGCCGCATTTGACGAAAGCGCTTCCTTCCGCAACCGCCAGTTCCTCGAGGACGGCGCGGGGAGGCGCGCCCGGCGTCCCAGCAGAGTGACGGCCGAATTGGCGGGCGCACCGCCGCGTGTGTGAGACGCACTGCTGCTCGTTGCACCCCCTGTCATTCGCTGGGCGCGTTCAGCCTTCGACACTAGCGGAGGACGCATCTTGTCCCTGGTGTTCAGCGGAGGGCCTGTGCGGGGTGTGGCAGTGTCGTGCTGGAGGGCCCACTGGTAGCGATGTGGGCTTCCTCGCCTCGCCTCGCCTCGCCTCGCCGCGCCTCACACCAGGTGTCTGCGTAGTTTGCAGTGCATTCGCACCATTCCTATCCCTGTCCCTGTCCCCGTCCCGACTTGTCCCGACTTTGCTCGACTGCCGCTCGCTGCCGCTCGGGTCGTGGTCCATATGACAGCGCAAGCACGAAAAACGTCTGCGGGACGAGACGAGACGAGACGAGACGAGACGACTAAGGAATAAATTCGTGGTTACAAATCAAATTTGGAACTCTACATTCCTGCACAACAATAGGCGGTGACGTATTTCAGAAATCACCTGCCAATTCGTACTGTTTTGTCGTTTTCAAAGTCTTCTTGGCAAACTTGGTTAGCACATTCTCCCTCAAACTGAGTTAATTACTGCATTATCGTACCATTACAGTAGTTTAAACGGTTTAAGGAAGCATCTTTGTCACAACAGAAAGGTAGTTTGAAAATTGGGCTGGCGACATAACAAAAAAAAAAAACAGGAAGGGAGCCAACAGCACCCGGGTTTCCCAGGCGGTCACCCATCCAAGTACTAGCAGGGCCCGATGATGCTTAACTTCGGTGATCGGACGAGAACCGGTGTATTCATCATGGTATCGCCGTTGGCGCTCATCTAATGTAGGAGCACGGCAGAATTCGCGTTCGGCTTTTCTCCCAACACACAAAATGTTAGTTTTCGGCCGCATTTGACGAAAGCGCTTCCTTCCGCAACCGCCAGTTCCTCGAGGACGGCGCGGGGAGGCGCGCCCGGCGTCCCAGCAGAGTGACGGCCGAATTGGCGGGCGCACCGCCGCGTGTGTGAGACGCACTGCTGCTCGTTGCACCCCCTGTCATTCGCTGGGCGCGTTCAGCCTTCGACACTAGCGGAGGACGCATCTTGTCCCTGGTGTTCAGCGGAGGGCCTGTGCGGGGTGTGGCAGTGTCGTGCTGGAGGGCCCACTGGTAGCGATGTGGGCTTCCTCGCCTCGCCTCGCCGCGCCTCACACCAGGTGTCTGCGTAGTTTGCAGTGCATTCGCACCATTCCTATCCCTGTCCCTGTCCCCGTCCCGACTTGTCCCGACTTTGCTCGACTGCCGCTCGCTGCCGCTCGGGTCGTGGTCCATATGACAGCGCAAGCACGAAAAACGTCTGCGGGACGAGACGAGACGAGACGAGACGAGACGACTAAGGAATAAATTCGTGGTTACAAATCAAATTTGGAACTCTACATTCCTACACAACAATAGGCGGTGACGTATTTCAGAAATCACCTGCCAATTCGTACTGTTTTGTCGTTTTCAAAGTCTTCTTGGCAAACTTGGTTAGCACATTCTCCCTCAAACTGAGTTAATTACTGCATTATCGTACCATTACAGTAGTTTAAAAGGCTTAAGTAAGCATCTTTGTCACAACAGAAACGTAGTTTGAAAATTGGGCTGGCAACATAACAAAAAAAAAACAGGAAGGGAGCCAACAGCACCCGGGTTGACCCAGGCGGTCACCCATCCAAGTACTAGCCGGGCATGATGATGCTTAACTTCGGTGATCGGACGAGAACCGGTGTATTCATCATGGTATCGCCGTTGGCGCTCATCTAATGTAGGAGCACGGCAGAATTCGCGTTCGGCTTTTCTCCCAACACACAAAATGTTAGTTTTCGGCCGCATTTGACGAAAGCGCTTCCTTCCGCAACCGCCAGTTCCTCGAGGACGGCGCGGGGAGGCGCGCCCGGCGTCCCAGCAGAGTGACGGCCGAATTGGCGGGCGCACCGCCGCGTGTGTGAGACGCACTGCTGCTCGTTGCACCCCCTGTCATTCGCTGGGCGCGTTCAGCCTTCGACACTAGCGGAGGACGCATCTTGTCCCTGGTGTTCAGCGGAGGGCCTGTGCGGGGTGTGGCAGTGTCGTGCTGGAGGGCCCACTGGTAGCGATGTGGGCTTCCTCGCCTCGCCTCGCCTCGCCTCGCCGCGCCTCACACCAGGTGTCTGCGTAGTTTGCAGTGCATTCGCACCATTCCTATCCCTGTCCCTGTCCCCGTCCCGACTTGTCCCGACTTTGCTCGACTGCCGCTCGCTGCCGCTCGGGTCGTGGTCCATATGACAGCGCAAGCACGAAAAACGTCTGCGGGACGAGACGAGACGAGACGAGACGAGACGACTAAGGAATAAATTCGTGGTTACAAATCAAATTTGGAACTCTACATTCCTACACAACAATAGGCGGTGACGTATTTCAGAAATCACCTGCCAATTCGTACTGTTTTGTCGTTTTCAAAGTCTTCTTGGCAAACTTGGTTAGCACATTCTCCCTCAAACTGAGTTAATTACTGCATTATCGTACCATTACAGTAGTTTAAACGGTTTAAGGAAGCATCTTTGTCACAACAGAAAGGTAGTTTGAAAATTGGGCTGGCGACATAACAAAAAAAAAAAAACAGGAAGGGAGCCAACAGCACCCGGGTTTCCCAGGCGGTCACCCATCCAAGTACTAGCAGGGCCCGATGATGCTTAACTTCGGTGATCGGACGAGAACCGGTGTATTCATCATGGTATCGCCGTTGGCGCTCATCTAATGTAGGAGCACGGCAGAATTCGCGTTCGGCTTTTCTCCCAACACACAAAATGTTAGTTTTCGGCCGCATTTGACGAAAGCGCTTCCTTCCGCAACCGCCAGTTCCTCGAGGACGGCGCGGGGAGGCGCGCCCGGCGTCCCAGCAGAGTGACGGCCGAATTGGCGGGCGCACCGCCGCGTGTGTGAGACGCACTGCTGCTCGTTGCACCCCCTGTCATTCGCTGGGCGCGTTCAGCCTTCGACACTAGCGGAGGACGCATCTTGTCCCTGGTGTTCAGCGGAGGGCCTGTGCGGGGTGTGGCAGTGTCGTGCTGGAGGGCCCACTGGTAGCGATGTGGGCTTCCTCGCCTCGCCTCGCCGCGCCTCACACCAGGTGTCTGCGTAGTTTGCAGTGCATTCGCACCATTCCTATCCCTGTCCCTGTCCCCGTCCCGACTTGTCCCGACTTTGCTCGACTGCCGCTCGCTGCCGCTCGGGTCGTGGTCCATATGACAGCGCAAGCACGAAAAACGTCTGCGGGACGAGACGAGACGAGACGAGACGAGACGACTAAGGAATAAATTCGTGGTTACAAATCAAATTTGGAACTCTACATTCCTACACAACAATAGGCGGTGACGTATTTCAGAAATCACCTGCCAATTCGTACTGTTTTGTCGTTTTCAAAGTCTTCTTGGCAAACTTGGTTAGCACATTCTCCCTCAAACTGAGTTAATTACTGCATTATCGTACCATTACAGTAGTTTAAACGGTTTAAGGAAGCATCTTTGTCACAACAGAAAGGTAGTTTGAAAATTGGGCTGGCGACATAACAAAAAAAAAAAAACAGGAAGGGAGCCAACAGCACCCGGGTTTCCCAGGCGGTCACCCATCCAAGTACTAGCAGGGCCCGATGATGCTTAACTTCGGTGATCGGACGAGAACCGGTGTATTCATCATGGTATCGCCGTTGGCGCTCATCTAATGTAGGAGCACGGCAGAATTCGCGTTCGGCTTTTCTCCCAACACACAAAATGTTAGTTTTCGGCCGCATTTGACGAAAGCGCTTCCTTCCGCAACCGCCAGTTCCTCGAGGACGGCGCGGGGAGGCGCGCCCGGCGTCCCAGCAGAGTGACGGCCGAATTGGCGGGCGCACCGCCGCGTGTGTGAGACGCACTGCTGCTCGTTGCACCCCCTGTCATTCGCTGGGCGCGTTCAGCCTTCGACACTAGCGGAGGACGCATCTTGTCCCTGGTGTTCAGCGGAGGGCCTGTGCGGGGTGTGGCAGTGTCGTGCTGGAGGGCCCACTGGTAGCGATGTGGGCTTCCTCGCCTCGCCTCGCCGCGCCTCACACCAGGTGTCTGCGTAGTTTGCAGTGCATTCGCACCATTCCTATCCCTGTCCCTGTCCCCGTCCCGACTTGTCCCGACTTTGCTCGACTGCCGCTCGCTGCCGCTCGGGTCGTGGTCCATATGACAGCGCAAGCACGAAAAACGTCTGCGGGACGAGACGAGACGAGACGAGACGAGACGACTAAGGAATAAATTCGTGGTTACAAATCAAATTTGGAACTCTACATTCCTACACAACAATAGGCGGTGACGTATTTCAGAAATCACCTGCCAATTCGTACTGTTTTGTCGTTTTCAAAGTCTTCTTGGCAAACTTGGTTAGCACATTCTCCCTCAAACTGAGTTAATTACTGCATTTTCGTACCATTACAGTAGTTTAAAAGGCTTAAGTAAGCATCTTTGTCACAACAGAAACGTAGTTTGAAAATTGGGCTGGCAACATAACAAAAAAAAAAACGGGAAGGGAGCCAACAGCACCCGGGTTGACCCAGGCGGTCACCCATCCAAGTACTAGCCGGGCATGATGATGCTTAACTTCGGTGATCGGACGAGAACCGGTGTATTCATCATGGTATCGCCGTTGGCGCTCATCTAATGTAGGAGCACGGCAGAATTCGCGTTCGGCTTTTCTCCCAACACACAAAATGTTAGTTTTCGGCCGCATTTGACGAAAGCGCTTCCTTCCGCAACCGCCAGTTCCTCGAGGACGGCGCGGGGAGGCGCGCCCGGCGTCCCAGCAGAGTGACGGCCGAATTGGCGGGCGCACCGCCGCGTGTGTGAGACGCACTGCTGCTCGTTGCACCCCCTGTCATTCGCTGGGCGCGTTCAGCCTTCGACACTAGCGGAGGACGCATCTTGTCCCTGGTGTTCAGCGGAGGGCCTGTGCGGGGTGTGGCAGTGTCGTGCTGGAGGGCCCACTGGTAGCGATGTGGGCTTCCTCGCCTCGCCTCGCCTCGCCTCGCCGCGCCTCACACCAGGTGTCTGCGTAGTTTGCAGTGCATTCGCACCATTCCTATCCCTGTCCCTGTCCCCGTCCCGACTTGTCCCGACTTTGCTCGACTGCCGCTCGCTGCCGCTCGGGTCGTGGTCCATATGACAGCGCAAGCACGAAAAACGTCTGCGGGACGAGACGAGACGAGACGAGACGAGACGACTAAGGAATAAATTCGTGGTTACAAATCAAATTTGGAACTCTACATTCCTACACAACAATAGGCGGTGACGTATTTCAGAAATCACCTGCCAATTCGTACTGTTTTGTCGTTTTCAAAGTCTTCTTGGCAAACTTGGTTAGCACATTCTCCCTCAAACTGAGTTAATTACTGCATTTTCGTACCATTACAGTAGTTTAAAAGGCTTAAGTAAGCATCTTTGTCACAACAGAAACGTAGTTTGAAAATTGGGCTGGCAACATAACAAAAAAAAAAACGGGAAGGGAGCCAACAGCACCCGGGTTGACCCAGGCGGTCACCCATCCAAGTACTAGCCGGGCATGATGATGCTTAACTTCGGTGATCGGACGAGAACCGGTGTATTCATCATGGTATCGCCGTTGGCGCTCATCTAATGTAGGAGCACGGCAGAATTCGCGTTCGGCTTTTCTCCCAACACACAAAATGTTAGTTTTCGGCCGCATTTGACGAAAGCGCTTCCTTCCGCAACCGCCAGTTCCTCGAGGACGGCGCGGGGAGGCGCGCCCGGCGTCCCAGCAGAGTGACGGCCGAATTGGCGGGCGCACCGCCGCGTGTGTGAGACGCACTGCTGCTCGTTGCACCCCCTGTCATTCGCTGGGCGCGTTCAGCCTTCGACACTAGCGGAGGACGCATCTTGTCCCTGGTGTTCAGCGGAGGGCCTGTGCGGGGTGTGGCAGTGTCGTGCTGGAGGGCCCACTGGTAGCGATGTGGGCTTCCTCGCCTCGCCTCGCCGCGCCTCACACCAGGTGTCTGCGTAGTTTGCAGTGCATTCGCACCATTCCTATCCCTGTCCCTGTCCCCGTCCCGACTTGTCCCGACTTTGCTCGACTGCCGCTCGCTGCCGCTCGGGTCGTGGTCCATATGACAGCGCAAGCACGAAAAACGTCTGCGGGACGAGACGAGACGAGACGAGACGAGACGACTAAGGAATAAATTCGTGGTTACAAATCAAATTTGGAACTCTACATTCCTACACAACAATAGGCGGTGACGTATTTCAGAAATCACCTGCCAATTCGTACTGTTTTGTCGTTTTCAAAGTCTTCTTGGCAAACTTGGTTAGCACATTCTCCCTCAAACTGAGTTAATTACTGCATTATCGTACCATTACAGTAGTTTAAACGGTTTAAGGAAGCATCTTTGTCACAACAGAAAGGTAGTTTGAAAATTGGGCTGGCGACATAACAAAAAAAAAAAAACAGGAAGGGAGCCAACAGCACCCGGGTTTCCCAGGCGGTCACCCATCCAAGTACTAGCAGGGCCCGATGATGCTTAACTTCGGTGATCGGACGAGAACCGGTGTATTCATCATGGTATCGCCGTTGGCGCTCATCTAATGTAGGAGCACGGCAGAATTCGCGTTCGGCTTTTCTCCCAACACACAAAATGTTAGTTTTCGGCCGCATTTGACGAAAGCGCTTCCTTCCGCAACCGCCAGTTCCTCGAGGACGGCGCGGGGAGGCGCGCCCGGCGTCCCAGCAGAGTGACGGCCGAATTGGCGGGCGCACCGCCGCGTGTGTGAGACGCACTGCTGCTCGTTGCACCCCCTGTCATTCGCTGGGCGCGTTCAGCCTTCGACACTAGCGGAGGACGCATCTTGTCCCTGGTGTTCAGCGGAGGGCCTGTGCGGGGTGTGGCAGTGTCGTGCTGGAGGGCCCACTGGTAGCGATGTGGGCTTCCTCGCCTCGCCTCGCCTCGCCTCGCCGCGCCTCACACCAGGTGTCTGCGTAGTTTGCAGTGCATTCGCACCATTCCTATCCCTGTCCCTGTCCCCGTCCCGACTTGTCCCGACTTTGCTCGACTGCCGCTCGCTGCCGCTCGGGTCGTGGTCCATATGACAGCGCAAGCACGAAAAACGTCTGCGGGACGAGACGAGACGAGACGAGACGAGACGACTAAGGAATAAATTCGTGGTTACAAATCAAATTTGGAACTCTACATTCCTACACAACAATAGGCGGTGACGTATTTCAGAAATCACCTGCCAATTCGTACTGTTTTGTCGTTTTCAAAGTCTTCTTGGCAAACTTGGTTAGCACATTCTCCCTCAAACTGAGTTAATTACTGCATTATCGTACCATTACAGTAGTTTAAACGGTTTAAGGAAGCATCTTTGTCACAACAGAAAGGTAGTTTGAAAATTGGGCTGGCGACATAACAAAAAAAAAAAAAAACAGGAAGGGAGCCAACAGCACCCGGGTTTCCCAGGCGGTCACCCATCCAAGTACTAGCAGGGCCCGATGATGCTTAACTTCGGTGATCGGACGAGAACCGGTGTATTCATCATGGTATCGCCGTTGGCGCTCATCTAATGTAGGAGCACGGCAGAATTCGCGTTCGGCTTTTCTCCCAACACACAAAATGTTAGTTTTCGGCCGCATTTGACGAAAGCGCTTCCTTCCGCAACCGCCAGTTCCTCGAGGACGGCGCGGGGAGGCGCGCCCGGCGTCCCAGCAGAGTGACGGCCGAATTGGCGGGCGCACCGCCGCGTGTGTGAGACGCACTGCTGCTCGTTGCACCCCCTGTCATTCGCTGGGCGCGTTCAGCCTTCGACACTAGCGGAGGACGCATCTTGTCCCTGGTGTTCAGCGGAGGGCCTGTGCGGGGTGTGGCAGTGTCGTGCTGGAGGGCCCACTGGTAGCGATGTGGGCTTCCTCGCCTCGCCTCGCCTCGCCTCGCCGCGCCTCACACCAGGTGTCTGCGTAGTTTGCAGTGCATTCGCACCATTCCTATCCCTGTCCCTGTCCCCGTCCCGACTTGTCCCGACTTTGCTCGACTGCCGCTCGCTGCCGCTCGGGTCGTGGTCCATATGACAGCGCAAGCACGAAAAACGTCTGCGGGACGAGACGAGACGAGACGAGACGAGACGACTAAGGAATAAATTCGTGGTTACAAATCAAATTTGGAACTCTACATTCCTACACAACAATAGGCGGTGACGTATTTCAGAAATCACCTGCCAATTCGTACTGTTTTGTCGTTTTCAAAGTCTTCTTGGCAAACTTGGTTAGCACATTCTCCCTCAAACTGAGTTAATTACTGCATTATCGTACCATTACAGTAGTTTAAACGGTTTAAGGAAGCATCTTTGTCACAACAGAAAGGTAGTTTGAAAATTGGGCTGGCGACATAACAAAAAAAAAAAAAACGGGAAGGGAGCCAACAGCACCCGGGTTTCCCAGGCGGTCACCCATCCAAGTACTAGCAGGGCCCGATGATGCTTAACTTCGGTGATCGGACGAGAACCGGTGTATTCATCATGGTATCGCCGTTGGCGCTCATCTAATGTAGGAGCACGGCAGAATTCGCGTTCGGCTTTTCTCCCAACACACAAAATGTTAGTTTTCGGCCGCATTTGACGAAAGCGCTTCCTTCCGCAACCGCCAGTTCCTCGAGGACGGCGCGGGGAGGCGCGCCCGGCGTCCCAGCAGAGTGACGGCCGAATTGGCGGGCGCACCGCCGCGTGTGTGAGACGCACTGCTGCTCGTTGCACCCCCTGTCATTCGCTGGGCGCGTTCAGCCTTCGACACTAGCGGAGGACGCATCTTGTCCCTGGTGTTCAGCGGAGGGCCTGTGCGGGGTGTGGCAGTGTCGTGCTGGAGGGCCCACTGGTAGCGATGTGGGCTTCCTCGCCTCGCCTCGCCTCGCCTCGCCGCGCCTCACACCAGGTGTCTGCGTAGTTTGCAGTGCATTCGCACCATTCCTATCCCTGTCCCTGTCCCCGTCCCGACTTGTCCCGACTTTGCTCGACTGCCGCTCGCTGCCGCTCGGGTCGTGGTCCATATGACAGCGCAAGCACGAAAAACGTCTGCGGGACGAGACGAGACGAGACGAGACGAGACGACTAAGGAATAAATTCGTGGTTACAAATCAAATTTGGAACTCTACATTCCTACACAACAATAGGCGGTGACGTATTTCAGAAATCACCTGCCAATTCGTACTGTTTTGTCGTTTTCAAAGTCTTCTTGGCAAACTTGGTTAGCACATTCTCCCTCAAACTGAGTTAATTACTGCATTATCGTACCATTACAGTAGTTTAAACGGTTTAAGGAAGCATCTTTGTCACAACAGAAAGGTAGTTTGAAAATTGGGCTGGCGACATAACAAAAAAAAAAAAAACAGGAAGGGAGCCAACAGCACCCGGGTTTCCCAGGCGGTCACCCATCCAAGTACTAGCAGGGCCCGATGATGCTTAACTTCGGTGATCGGACGAGAACCGGTGTATTCATCATGGTATCGCCGTTGGCGCTCATCTAATGTAGGAGCACGGCAGAATTCGCGTTCGGCTTTTCTCCCAACACACAAAATGTTAGTTTTCGGCCGCATTTGACGAAAGCGCTTCCTTCCGCAACCGCCAGTTCCTCGAGGACGGCGCGGGGAGGCGCGCCCGGCGTCCCAGCAGAGTGACGGCCGAATTGGCGGGCGCACCGCCGCGTGTGTGAGACGCACTGCTGCTCGTTGCACCCCCTGTCATTCGCTGGGCGCGTTCAGCCTTCGACACTAGCGGAGGACGCATCTTGTCCCTGGTGTTCAGCGGAGGGCCTGTGCGGGGTGTGGCAGTGTCGTGCTGGAGGGCCCACTGGTAGCGATGTGGGCTTCCTCGCCTCGCCTCGCCTCGCCTCGCCGCGCCTCACACCAGGTGTCTGCGTAGTTTGCAGTGCATTCGCACCATTCCTATCCCTGTCCCTGTCCCCGTCCCGACTTGTCCCGACTTTGCTCGACTGCCGCTCGCTGCCGCTCGGGTCGTGGTCCATATGACAGCGCAAGCACGAAAAACGTCTGCGGGACGAGACGAGACGAGACGAGACGAGACGACTAAGGAATAAATTCGTGGTTACAAATCAAATTTGGAACTCTACATTCCTACACAACAATAGGCGGTGACGTATTTCAGAAATCACCTGCCAATTCGTACTGTTTTGTCGTTTTCAAAGTCTTCTTGGCAAACTTGGTTAGCACATTCTCCCTCAAACTGAGTTAATTACTGCATTATCGTACCATTACAGTAGTTTAAACGGTTTAAGGAAGCATCTTTGTCACAACAGAAAGGTAGTTTGAAAATTGGGCTGGCGACATAACAAAAAAAAAAAAAACGGGAAGGGAGCCAACAGCACCCGGGTTTCCCAGGCGGTCACCCATCCAAGTACTAGCAGGGCCCGATGATGCTTAACTTCGGTGATCGGACGAGAACCGGTGTATTCATCATGGTATCGCCGTTGGCGCTCATCTAATGTAGGAGCACGGCAGAATTCGCGTTCGGCTTTTCTCCCAACACACAAAATGTTAGTTTTCGGCCGCATTTGACGAAAGCGCTTCCTTCCGCAACCGCCAGTTCCTCGAGGACGGCGCGGGGAGGCGCGCCCGGCGTCCCAGCAGAGTGACGGCCGAATTGGCGGGCGCACCGCCGCGTGTGTGAGACGCACTGCTGCTCGTTGCACCCCCTGTCATTCGCTGGGCGCGTTCAGCCTTCGACACTAGCGGAGGACGCATCTTGTCCCTGGTGTTCAGCGGAGGGCCTGTGCGGGGTGTGGCAGTGTCGTGCTGGAGGGCCCACTGGTAGCGATGTGGGCTTCCTCGCCTCGCCTCGCCTCGCCTCGCCGCGCCTCACACCAGGTGTCTGCGTAGTTTGCAGTGCATTCGCACCATTCCTATCCCTGTCCCTGTCCCCGTCCCGACTTGTCCCGACTTTGCTCGACTGCCGCTCGCTGCCGCTCGGGTCGTGGTCCATATGACAGCGCAAGCACGAAAAACGTCTGCGGGACGAGACGAGACGAGACGAGACGAGACGACTAAGGAATAAATTCGTGGTTACAAATCAAATTTGGAACTCTACATTCCTACACAACAATAGGCGGTGACGTATTTCAGAAATCACCTGCCAATTCGTACTGTTTTGTCGTTTTCAAAGTCTTCTTGGCAAACTTGGTTAGCACATTCTCCCTCAAACTGAGTTAATTACTGCATTATCGTACCATTACAGTAGTTTAAACGGTTTAAGGAAGCATCTTTGTCACAACAGAAAGGTAGTTTGAAAATTGGGCTGGCGACATAACAAAAAAAAAAAAACGGGAAGGGAGCCAACAGCACCCGGGTTTCCCAGGCGGTCACCCATCCAAGTACTAGCAGGGCCCGATGATGCTTAACTTCGGTGATCGGACGAGAACCGGTGTATTCATCATGGTATCGCCGTTGGCGCTCATCTAATGTAGGAGCACGGCAGAATTCGCGTTCGGCTTTTCTCCCAACACACAAAATGTTAGTTTTCGGCCGCATTTGACGAAAGCGCTTCCTTCCGCAACCGCCAGTTCCTCGAGGACGGCGCGGGGAGGCGCGCCCGGCGTCCCAGCAGAGTGACGGCCGAATTGGCGGGCGCACCGCCGCGTGTGTGAGACGCACTGCTGCTCGTTGCACCCCCTGTCATTCGCTGGGCGCGTTCAGCCTTCGACACTAGCGGAGGACGCATCTTGTCCCTGGTGTTCAGCGGAGGGCCTGTGCGGGGTGTGGCAGTGTCGTGCTGGAGGGCCCACTGGTAGCGATGTGGGCTTCCTCGCCTCGCCTCGCCTCGCCTCGCCGCGCCTCACACCAGGTGTCTGCGTAGTTTGCAGTGCATTCGCACCATTCCTATCCCTGTCCCTGTCCCCGTCCCGACTTGTCCCGACTTTGCTCGACTGCCGCTCGCTGCCGCTCGGGTCGTGGTCCATATGACAGCGCAAGCACGAAAAACGTCTGCGGGACGAGACGAGACGAGACGAGACGAGACGACTAAGGAATAAATTCGTGGTTACAAATCAAATTTGGAACTCTACATTCCTACACAACAATAGGCGGTGACGTATTTCAGAAATCACCTGCCAATTCGTACTGTTTTGTCGTTTTCAAAGTCTTCTTGGCAAACTTGGTTAGCACATTCTCCCTCAAACTGAGTTAATTACTGCATTATCGTACCATTACAGTAGTTTAAACGGTTTAAGGAAGCATCTTTGTCACAACAGAAAGGTAGTTTGAAAATTGGGCTGGCGACATAACAAAAAAAAAAAAAAACAGGAAGGGAGCCAACAGCACCCGGGTTTCCCAGGCGGTCACCCATCCAAGTACTAGCAGGGCCCGATGATGCTTAACTTCGGTGATCGGACGAGAACCGGTGTATTCATCATGGTATCGCCGTTGGCGCTCATCTAATGTAGGAGCACGGCAGAATTCGCGTTCGGCTTTTCTCCCAACACACAAAATGTTAGTTTTCGGCCGCATTTGACGAAAGCGCTTCCTTCCGCAACCGCCAGTTCCTCGAGGACGGCGCGGGGAGGCGCGCCCGGCGTCCCAGCAGAGTGACGGCCGAATTGGCGGGCGCACCGCCGCGTGTGTGAGACGCACTGCTGCTCGTTGCACCCCCTGTCATTCGCTGGGCGCGTTCAGCCTTCGACACTAGCGGAGGACGCATCTTGTCCCTGGTGTTCAGCGGAGGGCCTGTGCGGGGTGTGGCAGTGTCGTGCTGGAGGGCCCACTGGTAGCGATGTGGGCTTCCTCGCCTCGCCTCGCCTCGCCTCGCCGCGCCTCACACCAGGTGTCTGCGTAGTTTGCAGTGCATTCGCACCATTCCTATCCCTGTCCCTGTCCCCGTCCCGACTTGTCCCGACTTTGCTCGACTGCCGCTCGCTGCCGCTCGGGTCGTGGTCCATATGACAGCGCAAGCACGAAAAACGTCTGCGGGACGAGACGAGACGAGACGAGACGAGACGACTAAGGAATAAATTCGTGGTTACAAATCAAATTTGGAACTCTACATTCCTACACAACAATAGGCGGTGACGTATTTCAGAAATCACCTGCCAATTCGTACTGTTTTGTCGTTTTCAAAGTCTTCTTGGCAAACTTGGTTAGCACATTCTCCCTCAAACTGAGTTAATTACTGCATTATCGTACCATTACAGTAGTTTAAACGGTTTAAGGAAGCATCTTTGTCACAACAGAAAGGTAGTTTGAAAATTGGGCTGGCGACATAACAAAAAAAAAAAAAACGGGAAGGGAGCCAACAGCACCCGGGTTTCCCAGGCGGTCACCCATCCAAGTACTAGCAGGGCCCGATGATGCTTAACTTCGGTGATCGGACGAGAACCGGTGTATTCATCATGGTATCGCCGTTGGCGCTCATCTAATGTAGGAGCACGGCAGAATTCGCGTTCGGCTTTTCTCCCAACACACAAAATGTTAGTTTTCGGCCGCATTTGACGAAAGCGCTTCCTTCCGCAACCGCCAGTTCCTCGAGGACGGCGCGGGGAGGCGCGCCCGGCGTCCCAGCAGAGTGACGGCCGAATTGGCGGGCGCACCGCCGCGTGTGTGAGACGCACTGCTGCTCGTTGCACCCCCTGTCATTCGCTGGGCGCGTTCAGCCTTCGACACTAGCGGAGGACGCATCTTGTCCCTGGTGTTCAGCGGAGGGCCTGTGCGGGGTGTGGCAGTGTCGTGCTGGAGGGCCCACTGGTAGCGATGTGGGCTTCCTCGCCTCGCCTCGCCTCGCCTCGCCGCGCCTCACACCAGGTGTCTGCGTAGTTTGCAGTGCATTCGCACCATTCCTATCCCTGTCCCTGTCCCCGTCCCGACTTGTCCCGACTTTGCTCGACTGCCGCTCGCTGCCGCTCGGGTCGTGGTCCATATGACAGCGCAAGCACGAAAAACGTCTGCGGGACGAGACGAGACGAGACGAGACGAGACGACTAAGGAATAAATTCGTGGTTACAAATCAAATTTGGAACTCTACATTCCTACACAACAATAGGCGGTGACGTATTTCAGAAATCACCTGCCAATTCGTACTGTTTTGTCGTTTTCAAAGTCTTCTTGGCAAACTTGGTTAGCACATTCTCCCTCAAACTGAGTTAATTACTGCATTATCGTACCATTACAGTAGTTTAAACGGTTTAAGGAAGCATCTTTGTCACAACAGAAAGGTAGTTTGAAAATTGGGCTGGCGACATAACAAAAAAAAAAAAACAGGAAGGGAGCCAACAGCACCCGGGTTTCCCAGGCGGTCACCCATCCAAGTACTAGCAGGGCCCGATGATGCTTAACTTCGGTGATCGGACGAGAACCGGTGTATTCATCATGGTATCGCCGTTGGCGCTCATCTAATGTAGGAGCACGGCAGAATTCGCGTTCGGCTTTTCTCCCAACACACAAAATGTTAGTTTTCGGCCGCATTTGACGAAAGCGCTTCCTTCCGCAACCGCCAGTTCCTCGAGGACGGCGCGGGGAGGCGCGCCCGGCGTCCCAGCAGAGTGACGGCCGAATTGGCGGGCGCACCGCCGCGTGTGTGAGACGCACTGCTGCTCGTTGCACCCCCTGTCATTCGCTGGGCGCGTTCAGCCTTCGACACTAGCGGAGGACGCATCTTGTCCCTGGTGTTCAGCGGAGGGCCTGTGCGGGGTGTGGCAGTGTCGTGCTGGAGGGCCCACTGGTAGCGATGTGGGCTTCCTCGCCTCGCCTCGCCGCGCCTCACACCAGGTGTCTGCGTAGTTTGCAGTGCATTCGCACCATTCCTATCCCTGTCCCTGTCCCCGTCCCGACTTGTCCCGACTTTGCTCGACTGCCGCTCGCTGCCGCTCGGGTCGTGGTCCATATGACAGCGCAAGCACGAAAAACGTCTGCGGGACGAGACGAGACGAGACGAGACGAGACGACTAAGGAATAAATTCGTGGTTACAAATCAAATTTGGAACTCTACATTCCTACACAACAATAGGCGGTGACGTATTTCAGAAATCACCTGCCAATTCGTACTGTTTTGTCGTTTTCAAAGTCTTCTTGGCAAACTTGGTTAGCACATTCTCCCTCAAACTGAGTTAATTACTGCATTTTCGTACCATTACAGTAGTTTAAAAGGCTTAAGTAAGCATCTTTGTCACAACAGAAACGTAGTTTGAAAATTGGGCTGGCAACATAACAAAAAAAAAAACGGGAAGGGAGCCAACAGCACCCGGGTTGACCCAGGCGGTCACCCATCCAAGTACTAGCCGGGCATGATGATGCTTAACTTCGGTGATCGGACGAGAACCGGTGTATACATCATGGTATCGCCGTTGGCGCTCATCTAATGTAGGAGCACGGCAGAATTCGCGTTCGGCTTTTCTCCCAACACACAAAATGTTAGTTTTCGGCCGCATTTGACGAAAGCGCTTCCTTCCGCAACCGCCAGTTCCTCGAGGACGGCGCGGGGAGGCGCGCCCGGCGTCCCAGCAGAGTGACGGCCGAATTGGCGGGCGCACCGCCGCGTGTGTGAGACGCACTGCTGCTCGTTGCACCCCCTGTCATTCGCTGGGCGCGTTCAGCCTTCGACACTAGCGGAGGACGCATCTTGTCCCTGGTGTTCAGCGGAGGGCCTGTGCGGGGTGTGGCAGTGTCGTGCTGGAGGGCCCACTGGTAGCGATGTGGGCTTCCTCGCCTCGCCTCGCCTCGCCTCGCCGCGCCTCACACCAGGTGTCTGCGTAGTTTGCAGTGCATTCGCACCATTCCTATCCCTGTCCCTGTCCCCGTCCCGACTTGTCCCGACTTTGCTCGACTGCCGCTCGCTGCCGCTCGGGTCGTGGTCCATATGACAGCGCAAGCACGAAAAACGTCTGCGGGACGAGACGAGACGAGACGAGACGAGACGACTAAGGAATAAATTCGTGGTTACAAATCAAATTTGGAACTCTACATTCCTACACAACAATAGGCGGTGACGTATTTCAGAAATCACCTGCCGATTCGTACTGTTTTGTCGTTTTCAAAGTCTTCTTGGCAAACTTGGTTAGCACATTCTCCCTCAAACTGAGTTAATTACTGCATTATCGTACCATTACAGTAGTTTAAACGGTTTAAGGAAGCATCTTTGTCACAACAGAAAGGTAGTTTGAAAATTGGGCTGGCGACATAACAAAAAAAAAAAAACAGGAAGGGAGCCAACAGCACCCGGGTTTCCCAGGCGGTCACCCATCCAAGTACTGGCAGGGCCCGATGATGCTTAACTTCGGTGATCGGACGAGAACCGGTGTATTCATCATGGTATCGCCGTTGGCGCTCATCTAATGTAGGAGCACGGCAGAATTCGCGTTCGGCTTTTCTCCCAACACACAAAATGTTAGTTTTCGGCCGCATTTGACGAAAGCGCTTCCTTCCGCAACCGCCAGTTCCTCGAGGACGGCGCGGGGAGGCGCGCCCGGCGTCCCAGCAGAGTGACGGCCGAATTGGCGGGCGCACCGCCGCGTGTGTGAGACGCACTGCTGCTCGTTGCACCCCCTGTCATTCGCTGGGCGCGTTCAGCCTTCGACACTAGCGGAGGACGCATCTTGTCCCTGGTGTTCAGCGGAGGGCCTGTGCGGGGTGTGGCAGTGTCGTGCTGGAGGGCCCACTGGTAGCGATGTGGGCTTCCTCGCCTCGCCTCGCCTCGCCTCGCCGCGCCTCACACCAGGTGTCTGCGTAGTTTGCAGTGCATTCGCACCATTCCTATCCCTGTCCCTGTCCCCGTCCCGACTTGTCCCGACTTTGCTCGACTGCCGCTCGCTGCCGCTCGGGTCGTGGTCCATATGACAGCGCAAGCACGAAAAACGTCTGCGGGACGAGACGAGACGAGACGAGACGAGACGACTAAGGAATAAATTCGTGGTTACAAATCAAATTTGGAACTCTACATTCCTACACAACAATAGGCGGTGACGTATTTCAGAAATCACCTGCCAATTCGTACTGTTTTGTCGTTTTCAAAGTCTTCTTGGCAAACTTGGTTAGCACATTCTCCCTCAAACTGAGTTAATTACTGCATTATCGTACCATTACAGTAGTTTAAACGGTTTAAGGAAGCATCTTTGTCACAACAGAAAGGTAGTTTGAAAATTGGGCTGGCGACATAACAAAAAAAAAAAACAGGAAGGGAGCCAACAGCACCCGGGTTTCCCAGGCGGTCACCCATCCAAGTACTAGCAGGGCCCGATGATGCTTAACTTCGGTGATCGGACGAGAACCGGTGTATTCATCATGGTATCGCCGTTGGCGCTCATCTAATGTAGGAGCACGGCAGAATTCGCGTTCGGCTTTTCTCCCAACACACAAAATGTTAGTTTTCGGCCGCATTTGACGAAAGCGCTTCCTTCCGCAACCGCCAGTTCCTCGAGGACGGCGCGGGGAGGCGCGCCCGGCGTCCCAGCAGAGTGACGGCCGAATTGGCGGGCGCACCGCCGCGTGTGTGAGACGCACTGCTGCTCGTTGCACCCCCTGTCATTCGCTGGGCGCGTTCAGCCTTCGACACTAGCGGAGGACGCATCTTGTCCCTGGTGTTCAGCGGAGGGCCTGTGCGGGGTGTGGCAGTGTCGTGCTGGAGGGCCCACTGGTAGCGATGTGGGCTTCCTCGCCTCGCCTCGCCGCGCCTCACACCAGGTGTCTGCGTAGTTTGCAGTGCATTCGCACCATTCCTATCCCTGTCCCTGTCCCCGTCCCGACTTGTCCCGACTTTGCTCGACTGCCGCTCGCTGCCGCTCGGGTCGTGGTCCATATGACAGCGCAAGCACGAAAAACGTCTGCGGGACGAGACGAGACGAGACGAGACGAGACGACTAAGGAATAAATTCGTGGTTACAAATCAAATTTGGAACTCTACATTCCTACACAACAATAGGCGGTGACGTATTTCAGAAATCACCTGCCAATTCGTACTGTTTTGTCGTTTTCAAAGTCTTCTTGGCAAACTTGGTTAGCACATTCTCCCTCAAACTGAGTTAATTACTGCATTTTCGTACCATTACAGTAGTTTAAAAGGCTTAAGTAAGCATCTTTGTCACAACAGAAACGTAGTTTGAAAATTGGGCTGGCAACATAACAAAAAAAAAAACGGGAAGGGAGCCAACAGCACCCGGGTTGACCCAGGCGGTCACCCATCCAAGTACTAGCCGGGCATGATGATGCTTAACTTCGGTGATCGGACGAGAACCGGTGTATTCATCATGGTATCGCCGTTGGCGCTCATCTAATGTAGGAGCACGGCAGAATTCGCGTTCGGCTTTTCTCCCAACACACAAAATGTTAGTTTTCGGCCGCATTTGACGAAAGCGCTTCCTTCCGCAACCGCCAGTTCCTCGAGGACGGCGCGGGGAGGCGCGCCCGGCGTCCCAGCAGAGTGACGGCCGAATTGGCGGGCGCACCGCCGCGTGTGTGAGACGCACTGCTGCTCGTTGCACCCCCTGTCATTCGCTGGGCGCGTTCAGCCTTCGACACTAGCGGAGGACGCATCTTGTCCCTGGTGTTCAGCGGAGGGCCTGTGCGGGGTGTGGCAGTGTCGTGCTGGAGGGCCCACTGGTAGCGATGTGGGCTTCCTCGCCTCGCCTCGCCTCGCCTCGCCGCGCCTCACACCAGGTGTCTGCGTAGTTTGCAGTGCATTCGCACCATTCCTATCCCTGTCCCTGTCCCCGTCCCGACTTGTCCCGACTTTGCTCGACTGCCGCTCGCTGCCGCTCGGGTCGTGGTCCATATGACAGCGCAAGCACGAAAAACGTCTGCGGGACGAGACGAGACGAGACGAGACGAGACGACTAAGGAATAAATTCGTGGTTACAAATCAAATTTGGAACTCTACATTCCTACACAACAATAGGCGGTGACGTATTTCAGAAATCACCTGCCAATTCGTACTGTTTTGTCGTTTTCAAAGTCTTCTTGGCAAACTTGGTTAGCACATTCTCCCTCAAACTGAGTTAATTACTGCATTATCGTACCATTACAGTAGTTTAAACGGTTTAAGGAAGCATCTTTGTCACAACAGAAAGGTAGTTTGAAAATTGGGCTGGCGACATAACAAAAAAAAAAAAACAGGAAGGGAGCCAACAGCACCCGGGTTTCCCAGGCGGTCACCCATCCAAGTACTAGCAGGGCCCGATGATGCTTAACTTCGGTGATCGGACGAGAACCGGTGTATTCATCATGGTATCGCCGTTGGCGCTCATCTAATGTAGGAGCACGGCAGAATTCGCGTTCGGCTTTTCTCCCAACACACAAAATGTTAGTTTTCGGCCGCATTTGACGAAAGCGCTTCCTTCCGCAACCGCCAGTTCCTCGAGGACGGCGCGGGGAGGCGCGCCCGGCGTCCCAGCAGAGTGACGGCCGAATTGGCGGGCGCACCGCCGCGTGTGTGAGACGCACTGCTGCTCGTTGCACCCCCTGTCATTCGCTGGGCGCGTTCAGCCTTCGACACTAGCGGAGGACGCATCTTGTCCCTGGTGTTCAGCGGAGGGCCTGTGCGGGGTGTGGCAGTGTCGTGCTGGAGGGCCCACTGGTAGCGATGTGGGCTTCCTCGCCTCGCCTCGCCTCGCCTCGCCGCGCCTCACACCAGGTGTCTGCGTAGTTTGCAGTGCATTCGCACCATTCCTATCCCTGTCCCTGTCCCCGTCCCGACTTCTCCCGACTTTGCTCGACTGCCGCTCGCTGCCGCTCGGGTCGTGGTCCATATGACAGCGCAAGCACGAAAAACGTCTGCGGGACGAGACGAGACGAGACGAGACGAGACGACTAAGGAATAAATTCGTGGTTACAAATCAAATTTGGAACTCTACATTCCTACACAACAATAGGCGGTGACGTATTTCAGAAATCACCTGCCAATTCGTACTGTTTTGTCGTTTTCAAAGTCTTCTTGGCAAACTTGGTTAGCACATTCTCCCTCAAACTGAGTTAATTACTGCATTATCGTACCATTACAGTAGTTTAAACGGTTTAAGGAAGCATCTTTGTCACAACAGAAAGGTAGTTTGAAAATTGGGCTGGCGACATAACAAAAAAAAAAAACAGGAAGGGAGCCAACAGCACCCGGGTTTCCCAGGCGGTCACCCATCCAAGTACTAGCAGGGCCCGATGATGCTTAACTTCGGTGATCGGACGAGAACCGGTGTATTCATCATGGTATCGCCGTTGGCGCTCATCTAATGTAGGAGCACGGCAGAATTCGCGTTCGGCTTTTCTCCCAACACACAAAATGTTAGTTTTCGGCCGCATTTGACGAAAGCGCTTCCTTCCGCAACCGCCAGTTCCTCGAGGACGGCGCGGGGAGGCGCGCCCGGCGTCCCAGCAGAGTGACGGCCGAATTGGCGGGCGCACCGCCGCGTGTGTGAGACGCACTGCTGCTCGTTGCACCCCCTGTCATTCGCTGGGCGCGTTCAGCCTTCGACACTAGCGGAGGACGCATCTTGTCCCTGGTGTTCAGCGGAGGGCCTGTGCGGGGTGTGGCAGTGTCGTGCTGGAGGGCCCACTGGTAGCGATGTGGGCTTCCACGCCTCGCCTCGCCGCGCCTCACACCAGGTGTCTGCGTAGTTTGCAGTGCATTCGCACCATTCCTATCCCTGTCCCTGTCCCCGTCCCGACTTGTCCCGACTTTGCTCGACTGCCGCTCGCTGCCGCTCGGGTCGTGGTCCATATGACAGCGCAAGCACGAAAAACGTCTGCGGGACGAGACGAGACGAGACGAGACGAGACGACTAAGGAATAAATTCGTGGTTACAAATCAAATTTGGAACTCTACATTCCTACACAACAATAGGCGGTGACGTATTTCAGAAATCACCTGCCAATTCGTACTGTTTTGTCGTTTTCAAAGTCTTCTTGGCAAACTTGGTTAGCACATTCTCCCTCAAACTGAGTTAATTACTGCATTTTCGTACCATTACAGTAGTTTAAAAGGCTTAAGTAAGCATCTTTGTCACAACAGAAACGTAGTTTGAAAATTGGGCTGGCAACATAACAAAAAAAAAAACGGGAAGGGAGCCAACAGCACCCGGGTTGACCCAGGCGGTCACCCATCCAAGTACTAGCCGGGCATGATGATGCTTAACTTCGGTGATCGGACGAGAACCGGTGTATTCATCATGGTATCGCCGTTGGCGCTCATCTAATGTAGGAGCACGGCAGAATTCGCGTTCGGCTTTTCTCCCAACACACAAAATGTTAGTTTTCGGCCGCATTTGACGAAAGCGCTTCCTTCCGCAACCGCCAGTTCCTCGAGGACGGCGCGGGGAGGCGCGCCCGGCGTCCCAGCAGAGTGACGGCCGAATTGGCGGGCGCACCGCCGCGTGTGTGAGACGCACTGCTGCTCGTTGCACCCCCTGTCATTCGCTGGGCGCGTTCAGCCTTCGACACTAGCGGAGGACGCATCTTGTCCCTGGTGTTCAGCGGAGGGCCTGTGCGGGGTGTGGCAGTGTCGTGCTGGAGGGCCCACTGGTAGCGATGTGGGCTTCCTCGCCTCGCCTCGCCTCGCCTCGCCGCGCCTCACACCAGGTGTCTGCGTAGTTTGCAGTGCATTCGCACCATTCCTATCCCTGTCCCTGTCCCCGTCCCGACTTGTCCCGACTTTGCTCGACTGCCGCTCGCTGCCGCTCGGGTCGTGGTCCATATGACAGCGCAAGCACGAAAAACGTCTGCGGGACGAGACGAGACGAGACGAGACGAGACGACTAAGGAATAAATTCGTGGTTACAAATCAAATTTGGAACTCTACATTCCTACACAACAATAGGCGGTGACGTATTTCAGAAATCACCTGCCAATTCGTACTGTTTTGTCGTTTTCAAAGTCTTCTTGGCAAACTTGGTTAGCACATTCTCCCTCAAACTGAGTTAATTACTGCATTATCGTACCATTACAGTAGTTTAAACGGTTTAAGGAAGCATCTTTGTCACAACAGAAAGGTAGTTTGAAAATTGGGCTGGCGACATAACAAAAAAAAAAAAACAGGAAGGGAGCCAACAGCACCCGGGTTTCCCAGGCGGTCACCCATCCAAGTACTAGCAGGGCCCGATGATGCTTAACTTCGGTGATCGGACGAGAACCGGTGTATTCATCATGGTATCGCCGTTGGCGCTCATCTAATGTAGGAGCACGGCAGAATTCGCGTTCGGCTTTTCTCCCAACACACAAAATGTTAGTTTTCGGCCGCATTTGACGAAAGCGCTTCCTTCCGCAACCGCCAGTTCCTCGAGGACGGCGCGGGGAGGCGCGCCCGGCGTCCCAGCAGAGTGACGGCCGAATTGGCGGGCGCACCGCCGCGTGTGTGAGACGCACTGCTGCTCGTTGCACCCCCTGTCATTCGCTGGGCGCGTTCAGCCTTCGACACTAGCGGAGGACGCATCTTGTCCCTGGTGTTCAGCGGAGGGCCTGTGCGGGGTGTGGCAGTGTCGTGCTGGAGGGCCCACTGGTAGCGATGTGGGCTTCCTCGCCTCGCCTCGCCGCGCCTTGCTCGACTGCCGCTCGCTGCCGCTCGGGTCGTGGTCCATATGACAGCGCAAGCACGAAAAACGTCTGCGGGACGAGACGAGACGAGACGAGACGAGACGACTAAGGAATAAATTCGTGGTTACAAATCAAATTTGGAACTCTACATTCCTACACAACAATAGGCGGTGACGTATTTCAGAAATCACCTGCCAATTCGTACTGTTTTGTCGTTTTCAAAGTCTTCTTGGCAAACTTGGTTAGCACATTCTCCCTCAAACTGAGTTAATTACTGCATTTTCGTACCATTACAGTAGTTTAAAAGGCTTAAGTAAGCATCTTTGTCACAACAGAAACGTAGTTTGAAAATTGGGCTGGCAACATAACAAAAAAAAAAACGGGAAGGGAGCCAACAGCACCCGGGTTGACCCAGGCGGTCACCCATCCAAGTACTAGCCGGGCATGATGATGCTTAACTTCGGTGATCGGACGAGAACCGGTGTATTCATCATGGTATCGCCGTTGGCGCTCATCTAATGTAGGAGCACGGCAGAATTCGCGTTCGGCTTTTCTCCCAACACACAAAATGTTAGTTTTCGGCCGCATTTGACGAAAGCGCTTCCTTCCGCAACCGCCAGTTCCTCGAGGACGGCGCGGGGAGGCGCGCCCGGCGTCCCAGCAGAGTGACGGCCGAATTGGCGGGCGCACCGCCGCGTGTGTGAGACGCACTGCTGCTCGTTGCACCCCCTGTCATTCGCTGGGCGCGTTCAGCCTTGGACACTAGCGGAGGACGCATCTTGTCCCTGGTGTTCAGCGGAGGGCCTGTGCGGGGTGTGGCAGTGTCGTGCTGGAGGGCCCACTGGTAGCGATGTGGGCTTCCTCGCCTCGCCTCGCCTCGCCTCGCCGCGCCTCACACCAGGTGTCTGCGTAGTTTGCAGTGCATTCGCACCATTCCTATCCCTGTCCCTGTCCCCGTCCCGACTTCTCCCGACTTTGCTCGACTGCCGCTCGCTGCCGCTCGGGTCGTGGTCCATATGACAGCGCAAGCACGAAAAACGTCTGCGGGACGAGACGAGACGAGACGAGACGAGACGACTAAGGAATAAATTCGTGGTTACAAATCAAATTTGGAACTCTACATTCCTACACAACAATAGGCGGTGACGTATTTCAGAAATCACCTGCCAATTCGTACTGTTTTGTCGTTTTCAAAGTCTTCTTGGCAAACTTGGTTAGCACATTCTCCCTCAAACTGAGTTAATTACTGCATTATCGTACCATTACAGTAGTTTAAACGGTTTAAGGAAGCATCTTTGTCACAACAGAAAGGTAGTTTGAAAATTGGGCTGGCGACATAACAAAAAAAAAAAAACAGGAAGGGAGCCAACAGCACCCGGGTTTCCCAGGCGGTCACCCATCCAAGTACTAGCAGGGCCCGATGATGCTTAACTTCGGTGATCGGACGAGAACCGGTGTATTCATCATGGTATCGCCGTTGGCGCTCATCTAATGTAGGAGCACGGCAGAATTCGCGTTCGGCTTTTCTCCCAACACACAAAATGTTAGTTTTCGGCCGCATTTGACGAAAGCGCTTCCTTCCGCAACCGCCAGTTCCTCGAGGACGGCGCGGGGAGGCGCGCCCGGCGTCCCAGCAGAGTGACGGCCGAATTGGCGGGCGCACCGCCGCGTGTGTGAGACGCACTGCTGCTCGTTGCACCCCCTGTCATTCGCTGGGCGCGTTCAGCCTTCGACACTAGCGGAGGACGCATCTTGTCCCTGGTGTTCAGCGGAGGGCCTGTGCGGGGTGTGGCAGTGTCGTGCTGGAGGGCCCACTGGTAGCGATGTGGGCTTCCTCGCCTCGCCTCGCCGCGCCTCACACCAGGTGTCTGCGTAGTTTGCAGTGCATTCGCACCATTCCTATCCCTGTCCCTGTCCCCGTCCCGACTTGTCCCGACTTTGCTCGACTGCCGCTCGCTGCCGCTCGGGTCGTGGTCCATATGACAGCGCAAGCACGAAAAACGTCTGCGGGACGAGACGAGACGAGACGAGACGAGACGACTAAGGAATAAATTCGTGGTTACAAATCAAATTTGGAACTCTACATTCCTACACAACAATAGGCGGTGACGTATTTCAGAAATCACCTGCCAATTCGTACTGTTTTGTCGTTTTCAAAGTCTTCTTGGCAAACTTGGTTAGCACATTCTCCCTCAAACTGAGTTAATTACTGCATTTTCGTACCATTACAGTAGTTTAAAAGGCTTAAGTAAGCATCTTTGTCACAACAGAAACGTAGTTTGAAAATTGGGCTGGCAACATAACAAAAAAAAAAACGGGAAGGGAGCCAACAGCACCCGGGTTGACCCAGGCGGTCACCCATCCAAGTACTAGCCGGGCATGATGATGCTTAACTTCGGTGATCGGACGAGAACCGGTGTATTCATCATGGTATCGCCGTTGGCGCTCATCTAATGTAGGAGCACGGCAGAATTCGCGTTCGGCTTTTCTCCCAACACACAAAATGTTAGTTTTCGGCCGCATTTGACGAAAGCGCTTCCTTCCGCAACCGCCAGTTCCTCGAGGACGGCGCGGGGAGGCGCGCCCGGCGTCCCAGCAGAGTGACGGCCGAATTGGCGGGCGCACCGCCGCGTGTGTGAGACGCACTGCTGCTCGTTGCACCCCCTGTCATTCGCTGGGCGCGTTCAGCCTTCGACACTAGCGGAGGACGCATCTTGTCCCTGGTGTTCAGCGGAGGGCCTGTGCGGGGTGTGGCAGTGTCGTGCTGGAGGGCCCACTGGTAGCGATGTGGGCTTCCTCGCCTCGCCTCGCCTCGCCTCGCCGCGCCTCACACCAGGTGTCTGCGTAGTTTGCAGTGCATTCGCACCATTCCTATCCCTGTCCCTGTCCCCGTCCCGACTTGTCCCGACTTTGCTCGACTGCCGCTCGCTGCCGCTCGGGTCGTGGTCCATATGACAGCGCAAGCACGAAAAACGTCTGCGGGACGAGACGAGACGAGACGAGACGAGACGACTAAGGAATAAATTCGTGGTTACAAATCAAATTTGGAACTCTACATTCCTACACAACAATAGGCGGTGACGTATTTCAGAAATCACCTGCCAATTCGTACTGTTTTGTCGTTTTCAAAGTCTTCTTGGCAAACTTGGTTAGCACATTCTCCCTCAAACTGAGTTAATTACTGCATTTTCGTACCATTACAGTAGTTTAAAAGGCTTAAGTAAGCATCTTTGTCACAACAGAAACGTAGTTTGAAAATTGGGCTGGCAACATAACAAAAAAAAAAACGGGAAGGGAGCCAACAGCACCCGGGTTGACCCAGGCGGTCACCCATCCAAGTACTAGCCGGGCATGATGATGCTTAACTTCGGTGATCGGACGAGAACCGGTGTATTCATCATGGTATCGCCGTTGGCGCTCATCTAATGTAGGAGCACGGCAGAATTCGCGTTCGGCTTTTCTCCCAACACACAAAATGTTAGTTTTCGGCCGCATTTGACGAAAGCGCTTCCTTCCGCAACCGCCAGTTCCTCGAGGACGGCGCGGGGAGGCGCGCCCGGCGTCCCAGCAGAGTGACGGCCGAATTGGCGGGCGCACCGCCGCGTGTGTGAGACGCACTGCTGCTCGTTGCACCCCCTGTCATTCGCTGGGCGCGTTCAGCCTTCGACACTAGCGGAGGACGCATCTTGTCCCTGGTGTTCAGCGGAGGGCCTGTGCGGGGTGTGGCAGTGTCGTGCTGGAGGGCCCACTGGTAGCGATGTGGGCTTCCTCGCCTCGCCTCGCCTCGCCTCGCCGCGCCTCACACCAGGTGTCTGCGTAGTTTGCAGTGCATTCGCACCATTCCTATCCCTGTCCCTGTCCCCGTCCCGACTTGTCCCGACTTTGCTCGACTGCCGCTCGCTGCCGCTCGGGTCGTGGTCCATATGACAGCGCAAGCACGAAAAACGTCTGCGGGACGAGACGAGACGAGACGAGACGAGACGACTAAGGAATAAATTCGTGGTTACAAATCAAATTTGGAACTCTACATTCCTACACAACAATAGGCGGTGACGTATTTCAGAAATCACCTGCCAATTCGTACTGTTTTGTCGTTTTCAAAGTCTTCTTGGCAAACTTGGTTAGCACATTCTCCCTCAAACTGAGTTAATTACTGCATTATCGTACCATTACAGTAGTTTAAACGGTTTAAGGAAGCATCTTTGTCACAACAGAAAGGTAGTTTGAAAATTGGGCTGGCGACATAACAAAAAAAAAAAAACAGGAAGGGAGCCAACAGCACCCGGGTTTCCCAGGCGGTCACCCATCCAAGTACTAGCAGGGCCCGATGATGCTTAACTTCGGTGATCGGACGAGAACCGGTGTATTCATCATGGTATCGCCGTTGGCGCTCATCTAATGTAGGAGCACGGCAGAATTCGCGTTCGGCTTTTCTCCCAACACACAAAATGTTAGTTTTCGGCCGCATTTGACGAAAGCGCTTCCTTCCGCAACCGCCAGTTCCTCGAGGACGGCGCGGGGAGGCGCGCCCGGCGTCCCAGCAGAGTGACGGCCGAATTGGCGGGCGCACCGCCGCGTGTGTGAGACGCACTGCTGCTCGTTGCACCCCCTGTCATTCGCTGGGCGCGTTCAGCCTTCGACACTAGCGGAGGACGCATCTTGTCCCTGGTGTTCAGCGGAGGGCCTGTGCGGGGTGTGGCAGTGTCGTGCTGGAGGGCCCACTGGTAGCGATGTGGGCTTCCTCGCCTCGCCTCGCCGCGCCTCACACCAGGTGTCTGCGTAGTTTGCAGTGCATTCGCACCATTCCTATCCCTGTCCCTGTCCCCGTCCCGACTTGTCCCGACTTTGCTCGACTGCCGCTCGCTGCCGCTCGGGTCGTGGTCCATATGACAGCGCAAGCACGAAAAACGTCTGCGGGACGAGACGAGACGAGACGAGACGAGACGACTAAGGAATAAATTCGTGGTTACAAATCAAATTTGGAACTCTACATTCCTACACAACAATAGGCGGTGACGTATTTCAGAAATCACCTGCCAATTCGTACTGTTTTGTCGTTTTCAAAGTCTTCTTGGCAAACTTGGTTAGCACATTCTCCCTCAAACTGAGTTAATTACTGCATTTTCGTACCATTACAGTAGTTTAAAAGGCTTAAGTAAGCATCTTTGTCACAACAGAAACGTAGTTTGAAAATTGGGCTGGCAACATAACAAAAAAAAAACGGGAAGGGAGCCAACAGCACCCGGGTTGACCCAGGCGGTCACCCATCCAAGTACTAGCCGGGCATGATGATGCTTAACTTCGGTGATCGGACGAGAACCGGTGTATTCATCATGGTATCGCCGTTGGCGCTCATCTAATGTAGGAGCACGGCAGAATTCGCGTTCGGCTTTTCTCCCAACACACAAAATGTTAGTTTTCGGCCGCATTTGACGAAAGCGCTTCCTTCCGCAACCGCCAGTTCCTCGAGGACGGCGCGGGGAGGCGCGCCCGGCGTCCCAGCAGAGTGACGGCCGAATTGGCGGGCGCACCGCCGCGTGTGTGAGACGCACTGCTGCTCGTTGCACCCCCTGTCATTCGCTGGGCGCGTTCAGCCTTCGACACTAGCGGAGGACGCATCTTGTCCCTGGTGTTCAGCGGAGGGCCTGTGCGGGGTGTGGCAGTGTCGTGCTGGAGGGCCCACTGGTAGCGATGTGGGCTTCCTCGCCTCGCCTCGCCTCGCCTCGCCGCGCCTCACACCAGGTGTCTGCGTAGTTTGCAGTGCATTCGCACCATTCCTATCCCTGTCCCTGTCCCCGTCCCGACTTGTCCCGACTTTGCTCGACTGCCGCTCGCTGCCGCTCGGGTCGTGGTCCATATGACAGCGCAAGCACGAAAAACGTCTGCGGGACGAGACGAGACGAGACGAGACGAGACGACTAAGGAATAAATTCGTGGTTACAAATCAAATTTGGAACTCTACATTCCTACACAACAATAGGCGGTGACGTATTTCAGAAATCACCTGCCAATTCGTACTGTTTTGTCGTTTTCAAAGTCTTCTTGGCAAACTTGGTTAGCACATTCTCCCTCAAACTGAGTTAATTACTGCATTATCGTACCATTACAGTAGTTTAAACGGTTTAAGGAAGCATCTTTGTCACAACAGAAAGGTAGTTTGAAAATTGGGCTGGCGACATAACAAAAAAAAAAAAACAGGAAGGGAGCCAACAGCACCCGGGTTTCCCAGGCGGTCACCCATCCAAGTACTAGCAGGGCCCGATGATGCTTAACTTCGGTGATCGGACGAGAACCGGTGTATTCATCATGGTATCGCCGTTGGCGCTCATCTAATGTAGGAGCACGGCAGAATTCGCGTTCGGCTTTTCTCCCAACACACAAAATGTTAGTTTTCGGCCGCATTTGACGAAAGCGCTTCCTTCCGCAACCGCCAGTTCCTCGAGGACGGCGCGGGGAGGCGCGCCCGGCGTCCCAGCAGAGTGACGGCCGAATTGGCGGGCGCACCGCCGCGTGTGTGAGACGCACTGCTGCTCGTTGCACCCCCTGTCATTCGCTGGGCGCGTTCAGCCTTCGACACTAGCGGAGGACGCATCTTGTCCCTGGTGTTCAGCGGAGGGCCTGTGCGGGGTGTGGCAGTGTCGTGCTGGAGGGCCCACTGGTAGCGATGTGGGCTTCCTCGCCTCGCCTCGCCGCGCCTCACACCAGGTGTCTGCGTAGTTTGCAGTGCATTCGCACCATTCCTATCCCTGTCCCTGTCCCCGTCCCGACTTGTCCCGACTTTGCTCGACTGCCGCTCGCTGCCGCTCGGGTCGTGGTCCATATGACAGCGCAAGCACGAAAAACGTCTGCGGGACGAGACGAGACGAGACGAGACGAGACGACTAAGGAATAAATTCGTGGTTACAAATCAAATTTGGAACTCTACATTCCTACACAACAATAGGCGGTGACGTATTTCAGAAATCACCTGCCAATTCGTACTGTTTTGTCGTTTTCAAAGTCTTCTTGGCAAACTTGGTTAGCACATTCTCCCTCAAACTGAGTTAATTACTGCATTTTCGTACCATTACAGTAGTTTAAAAGGCTTAAGTAAGCATCTTTGTCACAACAGAAACGTAGTTTGAAAATTGGGCTGGCAACATAACAAAAAAAAAAACGGGAAGGGAGCCAACAGCACCCGGGTTGACCCAGGCGGTCACCCATCCAAGTACTAGCCGGGCATGATGATGCTTAACTTCGGTGATCGGACGAGAACCGGTGTATTCATCATGGTATCGCCGTTGGCGCTCATCTAATGTAGGAGCACGGCAGAATTCGCGTTCGGCTTTTCTCCCAACACACAAAATGTTAGTTTTCGGCCGCATTTGACGAAAGCGCTTCCTTCCGCAACCGCCAGTTCCTCGAGGACGGCGCGGGGAGGCGCGCCCGGCGTCCCAGCAGAGTGACGGCCGAATTGGCGGGCGCACCGCCGCGTGTGTGAGACGCACTGCTGCTCGTTGCACCCCCTGTCATTCGCTGGGCGCGTTCAGCCTTCGACACTAGCGGAGGACGCATCTTGTCCCTGGTGTTCAGCGGAGGGCCTGTGCGGGGTGTGGCAGTGTCGTGCTGGAGGGCCCACTGGTAGCGATGTGGGCTTCCTCGCCTCGCCTCGCCTCGCCTCGCCGCGCCTCACACCAGGTGTCTGCGTAGTTTGCAGTGCATTCGCACCATTCCTATCCCTGTCCCTGTCCCCGTCCCGACTTGTCCCGACTTTGCTCGACTGCCGCTCGCTGCCGCTCGGGTCGTGGTCCATATGACAGCGCAAGCACGAAAAACGTCTGCGGGACGAGACGAGACGAGACGAGACGAGACGACTAAGGAATAAATTCGTGGTTACAAATCAAATTTGGAACTCTACATTCCTACACAACAATAGGCGGTGACGTATTTCAGAAATCACCTGCCAATTCGTACTGTTTTGTCGTTTTCAAAGTCTTCTTGGCAAACTTGGTTAGCACATTCTCCCTCAAACTGAGTTAATTACTGCATTATCGTACCATTACAGTAGTTTAAACGGTTTAAGGAAGCATCTTTGTCACAACAGAAAGGTAGTTTGAAAATTGGGCTGGCGACATAACAAAAAAAAAAAACAGGAAGGGAGCCAACAGCACCCGGGTTTCCCAGGCGGTCACCCATCCAAGTACTAGCAGGGCCCGATGATGCTTAACTTCGGTGATCGGACGAGAACCGGTGTATTCATCATGGTATCGCCGTTGGCGCTCATCTAATGTAGGAGCACGGCAGAATTCGCGTTCGGCTTTTCTCCCAACACACAAAATGTTAGTTTTCGGCCGCATTTGACGAAAGCGCTTCCTTCCGCAACCGCCAGTTCCTCGAGGACGGCGCGGGGAGGCGCGCCCGGCGTCCCAGCAGAGTGACGGCCGAATTGGCGGGCGCACCGCCGCGTGTGTGAGACGCACTGCTGCTCGTTGCACCCCCTGTCATTCGCTGGGCGCGTTCAGCCTTCGACACTAGCGGAGGACGCATCTTGTCCCTGGTGTTCAGCGGAGGGCCTGTGCGGGGTGTGGCAGTGTCGTGCTGGAGGGCCCACTGGTAGCGATGTGGGCTTCCTCGCCTCGCCTCGCCTCGCCTCGCCGCGCCTCACACCAGGTGTCTGCGTAGTTTGCAGTGCATTCGCACCATTCCTATCCCTGTCCCTGTCCCCGTCCCGACTTGTCCCGACTTTGCTCGACTGCCGCTCGCTGCCGCTCGGGTCGTGGTCCATATGACAGCGCAAGCACGAAAAACGTCTGCGGGACGAGACGAGACGAGACGAGACGAGACGACTAAGGAATAAATTCGTGGTTACAAATCAAATTTGGAACTCTACATTCCTACACAACAATAGGCGGTGACGTATTTCAGAAATCACCTGCCAATTCGTACTGTTTTGTCGTTTTCAAAGTCTTCTTGGCAAACTTGGTTAGCACATTCTCCCTCAAACTGAGTTAATTACTGCATTATCGTACCATTACAGTAGTTTAAACGGTTTAAGGAAGCATCTTTGTCACAACAGAAAGGTAGTTTGAAAATTGGGCTGGCGACATAACAAAAAAAAAAAAAACAGGAAGGGAGCCAACAGCACCCGGGTTTCCCAGGCGGTCACCCATCCAAGTACTAGCAGGGCCCGATGATGCTTAACTTCGGTGATCGGACGAGAACCGGTGTATTCATCATGGTATCGCCGTTGGCGCTCATCTAATGTAGGAGCACGGCAGAATTCGCGTTCGGCTTTTCTCCCAACACACAAAATGTTAGTTTTCGGCCGCATTTGACGAAAGCGCTTCCTTCCGCAACCGCCAGTTCCTCGAGGACGGCGCGGGGAGGCGCGCCCGGCGTCCCAGCAGAGTGACGGCCGAATTGGCGGGCGCACCGCCGCGTGTGTGAGACGCACTGCTGCTCGTTGCACCCCCTGTCATTCGCTGGGCGCGTTCAGCCTTCGACACTAGCGGAGGACGCATCTTGTCCCTGGTGTTCAGCGGAGGGCCTGTGCGGGGTGTGGCAGTGTCGTGCTGGAGGGCCCACTGGTAGCGATGTGGGCTTCCTCGCCTCGCCTCGCCTCGCCTCGCCGCGCCTCACACCAGGTGTCTGCGTAGTTTGCAGTGCATTCGCACCATTCCTATCCCTGTCCCTGTCCCCGTCCCGACTTGTCCCGACTTTGCTCGACTGCCGCTCGCTGCCGCTCGGGTCGTGGTCCATATGACAGCGCAAGCACGAAAAACGTCTGCGGGACGAGACGAGACGAGACGAGACGAGACGACTAAGGAATAAATTCGTGGTTACAAATCAAATTTGGAACTCTACATTCCTACACAACAATAGGCGGTGACGTATTTCAGAAATCACCTGCCAATTCGTACTGTTTTGTCGTTTTCAAAGTCTTCTTGGCAAACTTGGTTAGCACATTCTCCCTCAAACTGAGTTAATTACTGCATTATCGTACCATTACAGTAGTTTAAACGGTTTAAGGAAGCATCTTTGTCACAACAGAAAGGTAGTTTGAAAATTGGGCTGGCGACATAACAAAAAAAAAAAAACAGGAAGGGAGCCAACAGCACCCGGGTTTCCCAGGCGGTCACCCATCCAAGTACTAGCAGGGCCCGATGATGCTTAACTTCGGTGATCGGACGAGAACCGGTGTATTCATCATGGTATCGCCGTTGGCGCTCATCTAATGTAGGAGCACGGCAGAATTCGCGTTCGGCTTTTCTCCCAACACACAAAATGTTAGTTTTCGGCCGCATTTGACGAAAGCGCTTCCTTCCGCAACCGCCAGTTCCTCGAGGACGGCGCGGGGAGGCGCGCCCGGCGTCCCAGCAGAGTGACGGCCGAATTGGCGGGCGCACCGCCGCGTGTGTGAGACGCACTGCTGCTCGTTGCACCCCCTGTCATTCGCTGGGCGCGTTCAGCCTTCGACACTAGCGGAGGACGCATCTTGTCCCTGGTGTTCAGCGGAGGGCCTGTGCGGGGTGTGGCAGTGTCGTGCTGGAGGGCCCACTGGTAGCGATGTGGGCTTCCTCGCCTCGCCTCGCCGCGCCTCACACCAGGTGTCTGCGTAGTTTGCAGTGCATTCGCACCATTCCTATCCCTGTCCCTGTCCCCGTCCCGACTTGTCCCGACTTTGCTCGACTGCCGCTCGCTGCCGCTCGGGTCGTGGTCCATATGACAGCGCAAGCACGAAAAACGTCTGCGGGACGAGACGAGACGAGACGAGACGAGACGACTAAGGAATAAATTCGTGGTTACAAATCAAATTTGGAACTCTACATTCCTACACAACAATAGGCGGTGACGTATTTCAGAAATCACCTGCCAATTCGTACTGTTTTGTCGTTTTCAAAGTCTTCTTGGCAAACTTGGTTAGCACATTCTCCCTCAAACTGAGTTAATTACTGCATTTTCGTACCATTACAGTAGTTTAAAAGGCTTAAGTAAGCATCTTTGTCACAACAGAAACGTAGTTTGAAAATTGGGCTGGCAACATAACAAAAAAAAAAACGGGAAGGGAGCCAACAGCACCCGGGTTAACCCAGGCGGTCACCCATCCAAGTACTAGCCGGGCATGATGATGCTTAACTTCGGTGATCGGACGAGAACCGGTGTATTCATCATGGTATGGCCGTTGGCGCTCATCTAATGTAGGAGCACGGCAGAATTCGCGTTCGGCTTTTCTCCCAACACACAAAATGTTAGTTTTCGGCCGCATTTGACGAAAGCGCTTCCTTCCGCAACCGCCAGTTCCTCGAGGACGGCGCGGGGAGGCGCGCCCGGCGTCCCAGCAGAGTGACGGCCGAATTGGCGGGCGCACCGCCGCGTGTGTGAGACGCACTGCTGCTCGTTGCACCCCCTGTCATTCGCTGGGCGCGTTCAGCCTTCGACACTAGCGGAGGACGCATCTTGTCCCTGGTGTTCAGCGGAGGGCCTGTGCGGGGTGTGGCAGTGTCGTGCTGGAGGGCCCACTGGTAGCGATGTGGGCTTCCTCGCCTCGCCTCGCCTCGCCTCGCCGCGCCTCACACCAGGTGTCTGCGTAGTTTGCAGTGCATTCGCACCATTCCTATCCCTGTCCCTGTCCCCGTCCCGACTTGTCCCGACTTTGCTCGACTGCCGCTCGCTGCCGCTCGGGTCGTGGTCCATATGACAGCGCAAGCACGAAAAACGTCTGCGGGACGAGACGAGACGAGACGAGACGAGACGACTAAGGAATAAATTCGTGGTTACAAATCAAATTTGGAACTCTACATTCCTACACAACAATAGGCGGTGACGTATTTCAGAAATCACCTGCCAATTCGTACTGTTTTGTCGTTTTCAAAGTCTTCTTGGCAAACTTGGTTAGCACATTCTCCCTCAAACTGAGTTAATTACTGCATTATCGTACCATTACAGTAGTTTAAACGGTTTAAGGAAGCATCTTTGTCACAACAGAAAGGTAGTTTGAAAATTGGGCTGGCGACATAACAAAAAAAAAAAACAGGAAGGGAGCCAACAGCACCCGGGTTTCCCAGGCGGTCACCCATCCAAGTACTAGCAGGGCCCGATGATGCTTAACTTCGGTGATCGGACGAGAACCGGTGTATTCATCATGGTATCGCCGTTGGCGCTCATCTAATGTAGGAGCACTTCAGAATTCGCGTTCGGCTTTTCTCCCAACACACAAAATGTTAGTTTTCGGCCGCATTTGACGAAAGCGCTTCCTTCCGCAACCGCCAGTTCCTCGAGGACGGCGCGGGGAGGCGCGCCCGGCGTCCCAGCAGAGTGACGGCCGAATTGGCGGGCGCACCGCCGCGTGTGTGAGACGCACTGCTGCTCGTTGCACCCCCTGTCATTCGCTGGGCGCGTTCAGCCTTCGACACTAGCGGAGGACGCATCTTGTCCCTGGTGTTCAGCGGAGGGCCTGTGCGGGGTGTGGCAGTGTCGTGCTGGAGGGCCCACTGGTAGCGATGTGGGCTTCCTCGCCTCGCCTCGCCTCGCCTCGCCGCGCCTCACACCAGGTGTCTGCGTAGTTTGCAGTGCATTCGCACCATTCCTATCCCTGTCCCTGTCCCCGTCCCGACTTGTCCCGACTTTGCTCGACTGCCGCTCGCTGCCGCTCGGGTCGTGGTCCATATGACAGCGCAAGCACGAAAAACGTCTGCGGGACGAGACGAGACGAGACGAGACGAGACGACTAAGGAATAAATTCGTGGTTACAAATCAAATTTGGAACTCTACATTCCTACACAACAATAGGCGGTGACGTATTTCAGAAATCACCTGCCAATTCGTACTGTTTTGTCGTTTTCAAAGTCTTCTTGGCAAACTTGGTTAGCACATTCTCCCTCAAACTGAGTTAATTACTGCATTATCGTACCATTACAGTAGTTTAAACGGTTTAAGGAAGCATCTTTGTCACAACAGAAAGGTAGTTTGAAAATTGGGCTGGCGACATAACAAAAAAAAAAAAACAGGAAGGGAGCCAACAGCACCCGGGTTTCCCAGGCGGTCACCCATCCAAGTACTAGCAGGGCCCGATGATGCTTAACTTCGGTGATCGGACGAGAACCGGTGTATTCATCATGGTATCGCCGTTGGCGCTCATCTAATGTAGGAGCACGGCAGAATTCGCGTTCGGCTTTTCTCCCAACACACAAAATGTTAGTTTTCGGCCGCATTTGACGAAAGCGCTTCCTTCCGCAACCGCCAGTTCCTCGAGGACGGCGCGGGGAGGCGCGCCCGGCGTCCCAGCAGAGTGACGGCCGAATTGGCGGGCGCACCGCCGCGTGTGTGAGACGCACTGCTGCTCGTTGCACCCCCTGTCATTCGCTGGGCGCGTTCAGCCTTCGACACTAGCGGAGGACGCATCTTGTCCCTGGTGTTCAGCGGAGGGCCTGTGCGGGGTGTGGCAGTGTCGTGCTGGAGGGCCCACTGGTAGCGATGTGGGCTTCCTCGCCTCGCCTCGCCGCGCCTCACACCAGGTGTCTGCGTAGTTTGCAGTGCATTCGCACCATTCCTATCCCTGTCCCTGTCCCCGTCCCGACTTGTCCCGACTTTGCTCGACTGCCGCTCGCTGCCGCTCGGGTCGTGGTCCATATGACAGCGCAAGCACGAAAAACGTCTGCGGGACGAGACGAGACGAGACGAGACGAGACGACTAAGGAATAAATTCGTGGTTACAAATCAAATTTGGAACTCTACATTCCTACACAACAATAGGCGGTGACGTATTTCAGAAATCACCTGCCAATTCGTACTGTTTTGTCGTTTTCAAAGTCTTCTTGGCAAACTTGGTTAGCACATTCTCCCTCAAACTGAGTTAATTACTGCATTATCGTACCATTACAGTAGTTTAAACGGTTTAAGGAAGCATCTTTGTCACAACAGAAAGGTAGTTTGAAAATTGGGCTGGCGACATAACAAAAAAAAAAAAACAGGAAGGGAGCCAACAGCACCCGGGTTTCCCAGGCGGTCACCCATCCAAGTACTAGCAGGGCCCGATGATGCTTAACTTCGGTGATCGGACGAGAACCGGTGTATTCATCATGGTATCGCCGTTGGCGCTCATCTAATGTAGGAGCACGGCAGAATTCGCGTTCGGCTTTTCTCCCAACACACAAAATGTTAGTTTTCGGCCGCATTTGACGAAAGCGCTTCCTTCCGCAACCGCCAGTTCCTCGAGGACGGCGCGGGGAGGCGCGCCCGGCGTCCCAGCAGAGTGACGGCCGAATTGGCGGGCGCACCGCCGCGTGTGTGAGACGCACTGCTGCTCGTTGCACCCCCTGTCATTCGCTGGGCGCGTTCAGCCTTCGACACTAGCGGAGGACGCATCTTGTCCCTGGTGTTCAGCGGAGGGCCTGTGCGGGGTGTGGCAGTGTCGTGCTGGAGGGCCCACTGGTAGCGATGTGGGCTTCCTCGCCTCGCCTCGCCTCGCCTCGCCGCGCCTCACACCAGGTGTCTGCGTAGTTTGCAGTGCATTCGCACCATTCCTATCCCTGTCCCTGTCCCCGTCCCGACTTGTCCCGACTTTGCTCGACTGCCGCTCGCTGCCGCTCGGGTCGTGGTCCATATGACAGCGCAAGCACGAAAAACGTCTGCGGGACGAGACGAGACGAGACGAGACGAGACGACTAAGGAATAAATTCGTGGTTACAAATCAAATTTGGAACTCTACATTCCTACACAACAATAGGCGGTGACGTATTTCAGAAATCACCTGCCAATTCGTACTGTTTTGTCGTTTTCAAAGTCTTCTTGGCAAACTTGGTTAGCACATTCTCCCTCAAACTGAGTTAATTACTGCATTATCGTACCATTACAGTAGTTTAAACGGTTTAAGGAAGCATCTTTGTCACAACAGAAAGGTAGTTTGAAAATTGGGCTGGCGACATAACAAAAAAAAAAAACAGGAAGGGAGCCAACAGCACCCGGGTTTCCCAGGCGGTCACCCATCCAAGTACTAGCAGGGCCCGATGATGCTTAACTTCGGTGATCGGACGAGAACCGGTGTATTCATCATGGTATCGCCGTTGGCGCTCATCTAATGTAGGAGCACGGCAGAATTCGCGTTCGGCTTTTCTCCCAACACACAAAATGTTAGTTTTCGGCCGCATTTGACGAAAGCGCTTCCTTCCGCAACCGCCAGTTCCTCGAGGACGGCGCGGGGAGGCGCGCCCGGCGTCCCAGCAGAGTGACGGCCGAATTGGCGGGCGCACCGCCGCGTGTGTGAGACGCACTGCTGCTCGTTGCACCCCCTGTCATTCGCTGGGCGCGTTCAGCCTTCGACACTAGCGGAGGACGCATCTTGTCCCTGGTGTTCAGCGGAGGGCCTGTGCGGGGTGTGGCAGTGTCGTGCTGGAGGGCCCACTGGTAGCGATGTGGGCTTCCTCGCCTCGCCTCGCCTCGCCTCGCCGCGCCTCACACCAGGTGTCTGCGTAGTTTGCAGTGCATTCGCACCATTCCTATCCCTGTCCCTGTCCCCGTCCCGACTTGTCCCGACTTTGCTCGACTGCCGCTCGCTGCCGCTCGGGTCGTGGTCCATATGACAGCGCAAGCACGAAAAACGTCTGCGGGACGAGACGAGACGAGACGAGACGAGACGACTAAGGAATAAATTCGTGGTTACAAATCAAATTTGGAACTCTACATTCCTACACAACAATAGGCGGTGACGTATTTCAGAAATCACCTGCCAATTCGTACTGTTTTGTCGTTTTCAAAGTCTTCTTGGCAAACTTGGTTAGCACATTCTCCCTCAAACTGAGTTAATTACTGCATTATCGTACCATTACAGTAGTTTAAACGGTTTAAGGAAGCATCTTTGTCACAACAGAAAGGTAGTTTGAAAATTGGGCTGGCGACATAACAAAAAAAAAAAAAAACAGGAAGGGAGCCAACAGCACCCGGGTTTCCCAGGCGGTCACCCATCCAAGTACTAGCAGGGCCCGATGATGCTTAACTTCGGTGATCGGACGAGAACCGGTGTATTCATCATGGTATCGCCGTTGGCGCTCATCTAATGTAGGAGCACGGCAGAATTCGCGTTCGGCTTTTCTCCCAACACACAAAATGTTAGTTTTCGGCCGCATTTGACGAAAGCGCTTCCTTCCGCAACCGCCAGTTCCTCGAGGACGGCGCGGGGAGGCGCGCCCGGCGTCCCAGCAGAGTGACGGCCGAATTGGCGGGCGCACCGCCGCGTGTGTGAGACGCACTGCTGCTCGTTGCACCCCCTGTCATTCGCTGGGCGCGTTCAGCCTTCGACACTAGCGGAGGACGCATCTTGTCCCTGGTGTTCAGCGGAGGGCCTGTGCGGGGTGTGGCAGTGTCGTGCTGGAGGGCCCACTGGTAGCGATGTGGGCTTCCTCGCCTCGCCTCGCCTCGCCTCGCCGCGCCTCACACCAGGTGTCTGCGTAGTTTGCAGTGCATTCGCACCATTCCTATCCCTGTCCCTGTCCCCGTCCCGACTTGTCCCGACTTTGCTCGACTGCCGCTCGCTGCCGCTCGGGTCGTGGTCCATATGACAGCGCAAGCACGAAAAACGTCTGCGGGACGAGACGAGACGAGACGAGACGAGACGACTAAGGAATAAATTCGTGGTTACAAATCAAATTTGGAACTCTACATTCCTACACAACAATAGGCGGTGACGTATTTCAGAAATCACCTGCCAATTCGTACTGTTTTGTCGTTTTCAAAGTCTTCTTGGCAAACTTGGTTAGCACATTCTCCCTCAAACTGAGTTAATTACTGCATTATCGTACCATTACAGTAGTTTAAACGGTTTAAGGAAGCATCTTTGTCACAACAGAAAGGTAGTTTGAAAATTGGGCTGGCGACATAACAAAAAAAAAAAAACAGGAAGGGAGCCAACAGCACCCGGGTTTCCCAGGCGGTCACCCATCCAAGTACTAGCAGGGCCCGATGATGCTTAACTTCGGTGATCGGACGAGAACCGGTGTATTCATCATGGTATCGCCGTTGGCGCTCATCTAATGTAGGAGCACGGCAGAATTCGCGTTCGGCTTTTCTCCCAACACACAAAATGTTAGTTTTCGGCCGCATTTGACGAAAGCGCTTCCTTCCGCAACCGCCAGTTCCTCGAGGACGGCGCGGGGAGGCGCGCCCGGCGTCCCAGCAGAGTGACGGCCGAATTGGCGGGCGCACCGCCGCGTGTGTGAGACGCACTGCTGCTCGTTGCACCCCCTGTCATTCGCTGGGCGCGTTCAGCCTTCGACACTAGCGGAGGACGCATCTTGTCCCTGGTGTTCAGCGGAGGGCCTGTGCGGGGTGTGGCAGTGTCGTGCTGGAGGGCCCACTGGTAGCGATGTGGGCTTCCTCGCCTCGCCTCGCCGCGCCTCACACCAGGTGTCTGCGTAGTTTGCAGTGCATTCGCACCATTCCTATCCCTGTCCCTGTCCCCGTCCCGACTTGTCCCGACTTTGCTCGACTGCCGCTCGCTGCCGCTCGGGTCGTGGTCCATATGACAGCGCAAGCACGAAAAACGTCTGCGGGACGAGACGAGACGAGACGAGACGAGACGACTAAGGAATAAATTCGTGGTTACAAATCAAATTTGGAACTCTACATTCCTACACAACAATAGGCGGTGACGTATTTCAGAAATCACCTGCCAATTCGTACTGTTTTGTCGTTTTCAAAGTCTTCTTGGCAAACTTGGTTAGCACATTCTCCCTCAAACTGAGTTAATTACTGCATTTTCGTACCATTACAGTAGTTTAAAAGGCTTAAGTAAGCATCTTTGTCACAACAGAAACGTAGTTTGAAAATTGGGCTGGCAACATAACAAAAAAAAAAACGGGAAGGGAGCCAACAGCACCCGGGTTAACCCAGGCGGTCACCCATCCAAGTACTAGCCGGGCATGATGATGCTTAACTTCGGTGATCGGACGAGAACCGGTGTATTCATCATGGTATGGCCGTTGGCGCTCATCTAATGTAGGAGCACGGCAGAATTCGCGTTCGGCTTTTCTCCCAACACACAAAATGTTAGTTTTCGGCCGCATTTGACGAAAGCGCTTCCTTCCGCAACCGCCAGTTCCTCGAGGACGGCGCGGGGAGGCGCGCCCGGCGTCCCAGCAGAGTGACGGCCGAATTGGCGGGCGCACCGCCGCGTGTGTGAGACGCACTGCTGCTCGTTGCACCCCCTGTCATTCGCTGGGCGCGTTCAGCCTTCGACACTAGCGGAGGACGCATCTTGTCCCTGGTGTTCAGCGGAGGGCCTGTGCGGGGTGTGGCAGTGTCGTGCTGGAGGGCCCACTGGTAGCGATGTGGGCTTCCTCGCCTCGCCTCGCCTCGCCTCGCCGCGCCTCACACCAGGTGTCTGCGTAGTTTGCAGTGCATTCGCACCATTCCTATCCCTGTCCCTGTCCCCGTCCCGACTTGTCCCGACTTTGCTCGACTGCCGCTCGCTGCCGCTCGGGTCGTGGTCCATATGACAGCGCAAGCACGAAAAACGTCTGCGGGACGAGACGAGACGAGACGAGACGAGACGACTAAGGAATAAATTCGTGGTTACAAATCAAATTTGGAACTCTACATTCCTACACAACAATAGGCGGTGACGTATTTCAGAAATCACCTGCCAATTCGTACTGTTTTGTCGTTTTCAAAGTCTTCTTGGCAAACTTGGTTAGCACATTCTCCCTCAAACTGAGTTAATTACTGCATTATCGTACCATTACAGTAGTTTAAACGGTTTAAGGAAGCATCTTTGTCACAACAGAAAGGTAGTTTGAAAATTGGGCTGGCGACATAACAAAAAAAAAAAACAGGAAGGGAGCCAACAGCACCCGGGTTTCCCAGGCGGTCACCCATCCAAGTACTAGCAGGGCCCGATGATGCTTAACTTCGGTGATCGGACGAGAACCGGTGTATTCATCATGGTATCGCCGTTGGCGCTCATCTAATGTAGGAGCACTTCAGAATTCGCGTTCGGCTTTTCTCCCAACACACAAAATGTTAGTTTTCGGCCGCATTTGACGAAAGCGCTTCCTTCCGCAACCGCCAGTTCCTCGAGGACGGCGCGGGGAGGCGCGCCCGGCGTCCCAGCAGAGTGACGGCCGAATTGGCGGGCGCACCGCCGCGTGTGTGAGACGCACTGCTGCTCGTTGCACCCCCTGTCATTCGCTGGGCGCGTTCAGCCTTCGACACTAGCGGAGGACGCATCTTGTCCCTGGTGTTCAGCGGAGGGCCTGTGCGGGGTGTGGCAGTGTCGTGCTGGAGGGCCCACTGGTAGCGATGTGGGCTTCCTCGCCTCGCCTCGCCTCGCCTCGCCGCGCCTCACACCAGGTGTCTGCGTAGTTTGCAGTGCATTCGCACCATTCCTATCCCTGTCCCTGTCCCCGTCCCGACTTGTCCCGACTTTGCTCGACTGCCGCTCGCTGCCGCTCGGGTCGTGGTCCATATGACAGCGCAAGCACGAAAAACGTCTGCGGGACGAGACGAGACGAGACGAGACGAGACGACTAAGGAATAAATTCGTGGTTACAAATCAAATTTGGAACTCTACATTCCTACACAACAATAGGCGGTGACGTATTTCAGAAATCACCTGCCAATTCGTACTGTTTTGTCGTTTTCAAAGTCTTCTTGGCAAACTTGGTTAGCACATTCTCCCTCAAACTGAGTTAATTACTGCATTATCGTACCATTACAGTAGTTTAAACGGTTTAAGGAAGCATCTTTGTCACAACAGAAAGGTAGTTTGAAAATTGGGCTGGCGACATAACAAAAAAAAAAAAACAGGAAGGGAGCCAACAGCACCCGGGTTTCCCAGGCGGTCACCCATCCAAGTACTAGCAGGGCCCGATGATGCTTAACTTCGGTGATCGGACGAGAACCGGTGTATTCATCATGGTATCGCCGTTGGCGCTCATCTAATGTAGGAGCACGGCAGAATTCGCGTTCGGCTTTTCTCCCAACACACAAAATGTTAGTTTTCGGCCGCATTTGACGAAAGCGCTTCCTTCCGCAACCGCCAGTTCCTCGAGGACGGCGCGGGGAGGCGCGCCCGGCGTCCCAGCAGAGTGACGGCCGAATTGGCGGGCGCACCGCCGCGTGTGTGAGACGCACTGCTGCTCGTTGCACCCCCTGTCATTCGCTGGGCGCGTTCAGCCTTCGACACTAGCGGAGGACGCATCTTGTCCCTGGTGTTCAGCGGAGGGCCTGTGCGGGGTGTGGCAGTGTCGTGCTGGAGGGCCCACTGGTAGCGATGTGGGCTTCCTCGCCTCGCCTCGCCGCGCCTCACACCAGGTGTCTGCGTAGTTTGCAGTGCATTCGCACCATTCCTATCCCTGTCCCTGTCCCCGTCCCGACTTGTCCCGACTTTGCTCGACTGCCGCTCGCTGCCGCTCGGGTCGTGGTCCATATGACAGCGCAAGCACGAAAAACGTCTGCGGGACGAGACGAGACGAGACGAGACGAGACGACTAAGGAATAAATTCGTGGTTACAAATCAAATTTGGAACTCTACATTCCTACACAACAATAGGCGGTGACGTATTTCAGAAATCACCTGCCAATTCGTACTGTTTTGTCGTTTTCAAAGTCTTCTTGGCAAACTTGGTTAGCACATTCTCCCTCAAACTGAGTTAATTACTGCATTTTCGTACCATTACAGTAGTTTAAAAGGCTTAAGTAAGCATCTTTGTCACAACAGAAACGTAGTTTGAAAATTGGGCTGGCAACATAACAAAAAAAAAAACGGGAAGGGAGCCAACAGCACCCGGGTTAACCCAGGCGGTCACCCATCCAAGTACTAGCCGGGCATGATGATGCTTAACTTCGGTGATCGGACGAGAACCGGTGTATTCATCATGGTATGGCCGTTGGCGCTCATCTAATGTAGGAGCACGGCAGAATTCGCGTTCGGCTTTTCTCCCAACACACAAAATGTTAGTTTTCGGCCGCATTTGACGAAAGCGCTTCCTTCCGCAACCGCCAGTTCCTCGAGGACGGCGCGGGGAGGCGCGCCCGGCGTCCCAGCAGAGTGACGGCCGAATTGGCGGGCGCACCGCCGCGTGTGTGAGACGCACTGCTGCTCGTTGCACCCCCTGTCATTCGCTGGGCGCGTTCAGCCTTCGACACTAGCGGAGGACGCATCTTGTCCCTGGTGTTCAGCGGAGGGCCTGTGCGGGGTGTGGCAGTGTCGTGCTGGAGGGCCCACTGGTAGCGATGTGGGCTTCCTCGCCTCGCCTCGCCTCGCCTCGCCGCGCCTCACACCAGGTGTCTGCGTAGTTTGCAGTGCATTCGCACCATTCCTATCCCTGTCCCTGTCCCCGTCCCGACTTGTCCCGACTTTGCTCGACTGCCGCTCGCTGCCGCTCGGGTCGTGGTCCATATGACAGCGCAAGCACGAAAAACGTCTGCGGGACGAGACGAGACGAGACGAGACGAGACGACTAAGGAATAAATTCGTGGTTACAAATCAAATTTGGAACTCTACATTCCTACACAACAATAGGCGGTGACGTATTTCAGAAATCACCTGCCAATTCGTACTGTTTTGTCGTTTTCAAAGTCTTCTTGGCAAACTTGGTTAGCACATTCTCCCTCAAACTGAGTTAATTACTGCATTATCGTACCATTACAGTAGTTTAAACGGTTTAAGGAAGCATCTTTGTCACAACAGAAAGGTAGTTTGAAAATTGGGCTGGCGACATAACAAAAAAAAAAAACAGGAAGGGAGCCAACAGCACCCGGGTTTCCCAGGCGGTCACCCATCCAAGTACTAGCAGGGCCCGATGATGCTTAACTTCGGTGATCGGACGAGAACCGGTGTATTCATCATGGTATCGCCGTTGGCGCTCATCTAATGTAGGAGCACTTCAGAATTCGCGTTCGGCTTTTCTCCCAACACACAAAATGTTAGTTTTCGGCCGCATTTGACGAAAGCGCTTCCTTCCGCAACCGCCAGTTCCTCGAGGACGGCGCGGGGAGGCGCGCCCGGCGTCCCAGCAGAGTGACGGCCGAATTGGCGGGCGCACCGCCGCGTGTGTGAGACGCACTGCTGCTCGTTGCACCCCCTGTCATTCGCTGGGCGCGTTCAGCCTTCGACACTAGCGGAGGACGCATCTTGTCCCTGGTGTTCAGCGGAGGGCCTGTGCGGGGTGTGGCAGTGTCGTGCTGGAGGGCCCACTGGTAGCGATGTGGGCTTCCTCGCCTCGCCTCGCCTCGCCTCGCCGCGCCTCACACCAGGTGTCTGCGTAGTTTGCAGTGCATTCGCACCATTCCTATCCCTGTCCCTGTCCCCGTCCCGACTTGTCCCGACTTTGCTCGACTGCCGCTCGCTGCCGCTCGGGTCGTGGTCCATATGACAGCGCAAGCACGAAAAACGTCTGCGGGACGAGACGAGACGAGACGAGACGAGACGACTAAGGAATAAATTCGTGGTTACAAATCAAATTTGGAACTCTACATTCCTACACAACAATAGGCGGTGACGTATTTCAGAAATCACCTGCCAATTCGTACTGTTTTGTCGTTTTCAAAGTCTTCTTGGCAAACTTGGTTAGCACATTCTCCCTCAAACTGAGTTAATTACTGCATTATCGTACCATTACAGTAGTTTAAACGGTTTAAGGAAGCATCTTTGTCACAACAGAAAGGTAGTTTGAAAATTGGGCTGGCGACATAACAAAAAAAAAAAAACAGGAAGGGAGCCAACAGCACCCGGGTTTCCCAGGCGGTCACCCATCCAAGTACTAGCAGGGCCCGATGATGCTTAACTTCGGTGATCGGACGAGAACCGGTGTATTCATCATGGTATCGCCGTTGGCGCTCATCTAATGTAGGAGCACGGCAGAATTCGCGTTCGGCTTTTCTCCCAACACACAAAATGTTAGTTTTCGGCCGCATTTGACGAAAGCGCTTCCTTCCGCAACCGCCAGTTCCTCGAGGACGGCGCGGGGAGGCGCGCCCGGCGTCCCAGCAGAGTGACGGCCGAATTGGCGGGCGCACCGCCGCGTGTGTGAGACGCACTGCTGCTCGTTGCACCCCCTGTCATTCGCTGGGCGCGTTCAGCCTTCGACACTAGCGGAGGACGCATCTTGTCCCTGGTGTTCAGCGGAGGGCCTGTGCGGGGTGTGGCAGTGTCGTGCTGGAGGGCCCACTGGTAGCGATGTGGGCTTCCTCGCCTCGCCTCGCCGCGCCTCACACCAGGTGTCTGCGTAGTTTGCAGTGCATTCGCACCATTCCTATCCCTGTCCCTGTCCCCGTCCCGACTTGTCCCGACTTTGCTCGACTGCCGCTCGCTGCCGCTCGGGTCGTGGTCCATATGACAGCGCAAGCACGAAAAACGTCTGCGGGACGAGACGAGACGAGACGAGACGAGACGACTAAGGAATAAATTCGTGGTTACAAATCAAATTTGGAACTCTACATTCCTACACAACAATAGGCGGTGACGTATTTCAGAAATCACCTGCCAATTCGTACTGTTTTGTCGTTTTCAAAGTCTTCTTGGCAAACTTGGTTAGCACATTCTCCCTCAAACTGAGTTAATTACTGCATTTTCGTACCATTACAGTAGTTTAAAAGGCTTAAGTAAGCATCTTTGTCACAACAGAAACGTAGTTTGAAAATTGGGCTGGCAACATAACAAAAAAAAAAACGGGAAGGGAGCCAACAGCACCCGGGTTGACCCAGGCGGTCACCCATCCAAGTACTAGCCGGGCATGATGATGCTTAACTTCGGTGATCGGACGAGAACCGGTGTATTCATCATGGTATGGCCGTTGGCGCTCATCTAATGTAGGAGCACGGCAGAATTCGCGTTCGGCTTTTCTCCCAACACACAAAATGTTAGTTTTCGGCCGCATTTGACGAAAGCGCTTCCTTCCGCAACCGCCAGTTCCTCGAGGACGGCGCGGGGAGGCGCGCCCGGCGTCCCAGCAGAGTGACGGCCGAATTGGCGGGCGCACCGCCGCGTGTGTGAGACGCACTGCTGCTCGTTGCACCCCCTGTCATTCGCTGGGCGCGTTCAGCCTTCGACACTAGCGGAGGACGCATCTTGTCCCTGGTGTTCAGCGGAGGGCCTGTGCGGGGTGTGGCAGTGTCGTGCTGGAGGGCCCACTGGTAGCGATGTGGGCTTCCTCGCCTCGCCTCGCCTCGCCTCGCCGCGCCTCACACCAGGTGTCTGCGTAGTTTGCAGTGCATTCGCACCATTCCTATCCCTGTCCCTGTCCCCGTCCCGACTTGTCCCGACTTTGCTCGACTGCCGCTCGCTGCCGCTCGGGTCGTGGTCCATATGACAGCGCAAGCACGAAAAACGTCTGCGGGACGAGACGAGACGAGACGAGACGAGACGACTAAGGAATAAATTCGTGGTTACAAATCAAATTTGGAACTCTACATTCCTACACAACAATAGGCGGTGACGTATTTCAGAAATCACCTGCCAATTCGTACTGTTTTGTCGTTTTCAAAGTCTTCTTGGCAAACTTGGTTAGCACATTCTCCCTCAAACTGAGTTAATTACTGCATTATCGTACCATTACAGTAGTTTAAACGGTTTAAGGAAGCATCTTTGTCACAACAGAAAGGTAGTTTGAAAATTGGGCTGGCGACATAACAAAAAAAAAAAACAGGAAGGGAGCCAACAGCACCCGGGTTTCCCAGGCGGTCACCCATCCAAGTACTAGCAGGGCCCGATGATGCTTAACTTCGGTGATCGGACGAGAACCGGTGTATTCATCATGGTATCGCCGTTGGCGCTCATCTAATGTAGGAGCACGGCAGAATTCGCGTTCGGCTTTTCTCCCAACACACAAAATGTTAGTTTTCGGCCGCATTTGACGAAAGCGCTTCCTTCCGCAACCGCCAGTTCCTCGAGGACGGCGCGGGGAGGCGCGCCCGGCGTCCCAGCAGAGTGACGGCCGAATTGGCGGGCGCACCGCCGCGTGTGTGAGACGCACTGCTGCTCGTTGCACCCCCTGTCATTCGCTGGGCGCGTTCAGCCTTCGACACTAGCGGAGGACGCATCTTGTCCCTGGTGTTCAGCGGAGGGCCTGTGCGGGGTGTGGCAGTGTCGTGCTGGAGGGCCCACTGGTAGCGATGTGGGCTTCCTCGCCTCGCCTCGCCTCGCCTCGCCGCGCCTCACACCAGGTGTCTGCGTAGTTTGCAGTGCATTCGCACCATTCCTATCCCTGTCCCTGTCCCCGTCCCGACTTGTCCCGACTTTGCTCGACTGCCGCTCGCTGCCGCTCGGGTCGTGGTCCATATGACAGCGCAAGCACGAAAAACGTCTGCGGGACGAGACGAGACGAGACGAGACGAGACGACTAAGGAATAAATTCGTGGTTACAAATCAAATTTGGAACTCTACATTCCTACACAACAATAGGCGGTGACGTATTTCAGAAATCACCTGCCAATTCGTACTGTTTTGTCGTTTTCAAAGTCTTCTTGGCAAACTTGGTTAGCACATTCTCCCTCAAACTGAGTTAATTACTGCATTATCGTACCATTACAGTAGTTTAAACGGTTTAAGGAAGCATCTTTGTCACAACAGAAAGGTAGTTTGAAAATTGGGCTGGCGACATAACAAAAAAAAAAAAACAGGAAGGGAGCCAACAGCACCCGGGTTTCCCAGGCGGTCACCCATCCAAGTACTAGCAGGGCCCGATGATGCTTAACTTCGGTGATCGGACGAGAACCGGTGTATTCATCATGGTATCGCCGTTGGCGCTCATCTAATGTAGGAGCACGGCAGAATTCGCGTTCGGCTTTTCTCCCAACACACAAAATGTTAGTTTTCGGCCGCATTTGACGAAAGCGCTTCCTTCCGCAACCGCCAGTTCCTCGAGGACGGCGCGGGGAGGCGCGCCCGGCGTCCCAGCAGAGTGACGGCCGAATTGGCGGGCGCACCGCCGCGTGTGTGAGACGCACTGCTGCTCGTTGCACCCCCTGTCATTCGCTGGGCGCGTTCAGCCTTCGACACTAGCGGAGGACGCATCTTGTCCCTGGTGTTCAGCGGAGGGCCTGTGCGGGGTGTGGCAGTGTCGTGCTGGAGGGCCCACTGGTAGCGATGTGGGCTTCCTCGCCTCGCCTCGCCTCGCCTCGCCGCGCCTCACACCAGGTGTCTGCGTAGTTTGCAGTGCATTCGCACCATTCCTATCCCTGTCCCTGTCCCCGTCCCGACTTGTCCCGACTTTGCTCGACTGCCGCTCGCTGCCGCTCGGGTCGTGGTCCATATGACAGCGCAAGCACGAAAAACGTCTGCGGGACGAGACGAGACGAGACGAGACGAGACGACTAAGGAATAAATTCGTGGTTACAAATCAAATTTGGAACTCTACATTCCTACACAACAATAGGCGGTGACGTATTTCAGAAATCACCTGCCAATTCGTACTGTTTTGTCGTTTTCAAAGTCTTCTTGGCAAACTTGCTTAGCACATTCTCCCTCAAACTGAGTTAATTACTGCATTATCGTACCATTACAGTAGTTTAAACGGTTTAAGGAAGCATCTTTGTCACAACAGAAAGGTAGTTTGAAAATTGGGCTGGCGACATAACAAAAAAAAAAAAACAGGAAGGGAGCCAACAGCACCCGGGTTTCCCAGGCGGTCACCCATCCAAGTACTAGCAGGGCCCGATGATGCTTAACTTCGGTGATCGGACGAGAACCGGTGTATTCATCATGGTATCGCCGTTGGCGCTCATCTAATGTAGGAGCACGGCAGAATTCGCGTTCGGCTTTTCTCCCAACACACAAAATGTTAGTTTTCGGCCGCATTTGACGAAAGCGCTTCCTTCCGCAACCGCCAGTTCCTCGAGGACGGCGCGGGGAGGCGCGCCCGGCGTCCCAGCAGAGTGACGGCCGAATTGGCGGGCGCACCGCCGCGTGTGTGAGACGCACTGCTGCTCGTTGCACCCCCTGTCATTCGCTGGGCGCGTTCAGCCTTCGACACTAGCGGAGGACGCATCTTGTCCCTGGTGTTCAGCGGAGGGCCTGTGCGGGGTGTGGCAGTGTCGTGCTGGAGGGCCCACTGGTAGCGATGTGGGCTTCCTCGCCTCGCCTCGCCGCGCCTCACACCAGGTGTCTGCGTAGTTTGCAGTGCATTCGCACCATTCCTATCCCTGTCCCTGTCCCCGTCCCGACTTGTCCCGACTTTGCTCGACTGCCGCTCGCTGCCGCTCGGGTCGTGGTCCATATGACAGCGCAAGCACGAAAAACGTCTGCGGGACGAGACGAGACGAGACGAGACGAGACGACTAAGGAATAAATTCGTGGTTACAAATCAAATTTGGAACTCTACATTCCTACACAACAATAGGCGGTGACGTATTTCAGAAATCACCTGCCAATTCGTACTGTTTTGTCGTTTTCAAAGTCTTCTTGGCAAACTTGGTTAGCACATTCTCCCTCAAACTGAGTTAATTACTGCATTTTCGTACCATTACAGTAGTTTAAAAGGCTTAAGTAAGCATCTTTGTCACAACAGAAACGTAGTTTGAAAATTGGGCTGGCAACATAACAAAAAAAAAAACGGGAAGGGAGCCAACAGCACCCGGGTTGACCCAGGCGGTCACCCATCGAAGTACTAGCCGGGCATGATGATGCTTAACTTCGGTGATCGGACGAGAACCGGTGTATTCATCATGGTATCGCCGTTGGCGCTCATCTAATGTAGGAGCACGGCAGAATTCGCGTTCGGCTTTTCTCCCAACACACAAAATGTTAGTTTTCGGCCGCATTTGACGAAAGCGCTTCCTTCCGCAACCGCCAGTTCCTCGAGGACGGCGCGGGGAGGCGCGCCCGGCGTCCCAGCAGAGTGACGGCCGAATTGGCGGGCGCACCGCCGCGTGTGTGAGACGCACTGCTGCTCGTTGCACCCCCTGTCATTCGCTGGGCGCGTTCAGCCTTCGACACTAGCGGAGGACGCATCTTGTCCCTGGTGTTCAGCGGAGGGCCTGTGCGGGGTGTGGCAGTGTCGTGCTGGAGGGCCCACTGGTAGCGATGTGGGCTTCCTCGCCTCGCCTCGCCTCGCCTCGCCGCGCCTCACACCAGGTGTCTGCGTAGTTTGCAGTGCATTCGCACCATTCCTATCCCTGTCCCTGTCCCCGTCCCGACTTGTCCCGACTTTGCTCGACTGCCGCTCGCTGCCGCTCGGGTCGTGGTCCATATGACAGCGCAAGCACGAAAAACGTCTGCGGGACGAGACGAGACGAGACGAGACGAGACGACTAAGGAATAAATTCGTGGTTACAAATCAAATTTGGAACTCTACATTCCTACACAACAATAGGCGGTGACGTATTTCAGAAATCACCTGCCAATTCGTACTGTTTTGTCGTTTTCAAAGTCTTCTTGGCAAACTTGGTTAGCACATTCTCCCTCAAACTGAGTTAATTACTGCATTATCGTACCATTACAGTAGTTTAAACGGTTTAAGGAAGCATCTTTGTCACAACAGAAAGGTAGTTTGAAAATTGGGCTGGCGACATAACAAAAAAAAAAAAACAGGAAGGGAGCCAACAGCACCCGGGTTTCCCAGGCGGTCACCCATCCAAGTACTAGCAGGGCCCGATGATGCTTAACTTCGGTGATCGGACGAGAACCGGTGTATTCATCATGGTATCGCCGTTGGCGCTCATCTAATGTAGGAGCACGGCAGAATTCGCGTTCGGCTTTTCTCCCAACACACAAAATGTTAGTTTTCGGCCGCATTTGACGAAAGCGCTTCCTTCCGCAACCGCCAGTTCCTCGAGGACGGCGCGGGGAGGCGCGCCCGGCGTCCCAGCAGAGTGACGGCCGAATTGGCGGGCGCACCGCCGCGTGTGTGAGACGCACTGCTGCTCGTTGCACCCCCTGTCATTCGCTGGGCGCGTTCAGCCTTCGACACTAGCGGAGGACGCATCTTGTCCCTGGTGTTCAGCGGAGGGCCTGTGCGGGGTGTGGCAGTGTCGTGCTGGAGGGCCCACTGGTAGCGATGTGGGCTTCCTCGCCTCGCCTCGCCTCGCCTCGCCGCGCCTCACACCAGGTGTCTGCGTAGTTTGCAGTGCATTCGCACCATTCCTATCCCTGTCCCTGTCCCCGTCCCGACTTGTCCCGACTTTGCTCGACTGCCGCTCGCTGCCGCTCGGGTCGTGGTCCATATGACAGCGCAAGCACGAAAAACGTCTGCGGGACGAGACGAGACGAGACGAGACGAGACGACTAAGGAATAAATTCGTGGTTACAAATCAAATTTGGAACTCTACATTCCTACACAACAATAGGCGGTGACGTATTTCAGAAATCACCTGCCAATTCGTACTGTTTTGTCGTTTTCAAAGTCTTCTTGGCAAACTTGCTTAGCACATTCTCCCTCAAACTGAGTTAATTACTGCATTATCGTACCATTACAGTAGTTTAAACGGTTTAAGGAAGCATCTTTGTCACAACAGAAAGGTAGTTTGAAAATTGGGCTGGCGACATAACAAAAAAAAAAAAACAGGAAGGGAGCCAACAGCACCCGGGTTTCCCAGGCGGTCACCCATCCAAGTACTAGCAGGGCCCGATGATGCTTAACTTCGGTGATCGGACGAGAACCGGTGTATTCATCATGGTATCGCCGTTGGCGCTCATCTAATGTAGGAGCACGGCAGAATTCGCGTTCGGCTTTTCTCCCAACACACAAAATGTTAGTTTTCGGCCGCATTTGACGAAAGCGCTTCCTTCCGCAACCGCCAGTTCCTCGAGGACGGCGCGGGGAGGCGCGCCCGGCGTCCCAGCAGAGTGACGGCCGAATTGGCGGGCGCACCGCCGCGTGTGTGAGACGCACTGCTGCTCGTTGCACCCCCTGTCATTCGCTGGGCGCGTTCAGCCTTCGACACTAGCGGAGGACGCATCTTGTCCCTGGTGTTCAGCGGAGGGCCTGTGCGGGGTGTGGCAGTGTCGTGCTGGAGGGCCCACTGGTAGCGATGTGGGCTTCCTCGCCTCGCCTCGCCGCGCCTCACACCAGGTGTCTGCGTAGTTTGCAGTGCATTCGCACCATTCCTATCCCTGTCCCTGTCCCCGTCCCGACTTGTCCCGACTTTGCTCGACTGCCGCTCGCTGCCGCTCGGGTCGTGGTCCATATGACAGCGCAAGCACGAAAAACGTCTGCGGGACGAGACGAGACGAGACGAGACGAGACGACTAAGGAATAAATTCGTGGTTACAAATCAAATTTGGAACTCTACATTCCTACACAACAATAGGCGGTGACGTATTTCAGAAATCACCTGCCAATTCGTACTGTTTTGTCGTTTTCAAAGTCTTCTTGGCAAACTTGGTTAGCACATTCTCCCTCAAACTGAGTTAATTACTGCATTTTCGTACCATTACAGTAGTTTAAAAGGCTTAAGTAAGCATCTTTGTCACAACAGAAACGTAGTTTGAAAATTGGGCTGGCAACATAACAAAAAAAAAAAACGGGAAGGGAGCCAACAGCACCCGGGTTGACCCAGGCGGTCACCCATCGAAGTACTAGCCGGGCATGATGATGCTTAACTTCGGTGATCGGACGAGAACCGGTGTATTCATCATGGTATCGCCGTTGGCGCTCATCTAATGTAGGAGCACGGCAGAATTCGCGTTCGGCTTTTCTCCCAACACACAAAATGTTAGTTTTCGGCCGCATTTGACGAAAGCGCTTCCTTCCGCAACCGCCAGTTCCTCGAGGACGGCGCGGGGAGGCGCGCCCGGCGTCCCAGCAGAGTGACGGCCGAATTGGCGGGCGCACCGCCGCGTGTGTGAGACGCACTGCTGCTCGTTGCACCCCCTGTCATTCGCTGGGCGCGTTCAGCCTTCGACACTAGCGGAGGACGCATCTTGTCCCTGGTGTTCAGCGGAGGGCCTGTGCGGGGTGTGGCAGTGTCGTGCTGGAGGGCCCACTGGTAGCGATGTGGGCTTCCTCGCCTCGCCTCGCCTCGCCTCGCCGCGCCTCACACCAGGTGTCTGCGTAGTTTGCAGTGCATTCGCACCATTCCTATCCCTGTCCCTGTCCCCGTCCCGACTTGTCCCGACTTTGCTCGACTGCCGCTCGCTGCCGCTCGGGTCGTGGTCCATATGACAGCGCAAGCACGAAAAACGTCTGCGGGACGAGACGAGACGAGACGAGACGAGACGACTAAGGAATAAATTCGTGGTTACAAATCAAATTTGGAACTCTACATTCCTACACAACAATAGGCGGTGACGTATTTCAGAAATCACCTGCCAATTCGTACTGTTTTGTCGTTTTCAAAGTCTTCTTGGCAAACTTGGTTAGCACATTCTCCCTCAAACTGAGTTAATTACTGCATTATCGTACCATTACAGTAGTTTAAACGGTTTAAGGAAGCATCTTTGTCACAACAGAAAGGTAGTTTGAAAATTGGGCTGGCGACATAACAAAAAAAAAAAAACAGGAAGGGAGCCAACAGCACCCGGGTTTCCCAGGCGGTCACCCATCCAAGTACTAGCAGGGCCCGATGATGCTTAACTTCGGTGATCGGACGAGAACCGGTGTATTCATCATGGTATCGCCGTTGGCGCTCATCTAATGTAGGAGCACGGCAGAATTCGCGTTCGGCTTTTCTCCCAACACACAAAATGTTAGTTTTCGGCCGCATTTGACGAAAGCGCTTCCTTCCGCAACCGCCAGTTCCTCGAGGACGGCGCGGGGAGGCGCGCCCGGCGTCCCAGCAGAGTGACGGCCGAATTGGCGGGCGCACCGCCGCGTGTGTGAGACGCACTGCTGCTCGTTGCACCCCCTGTCATTCGCTGGGCGCGTTCAGCCTTCGACACTAGCGGAGGACGCATCTTGTCCCTGGTGTTCAGCGGAGGGCCTGTGCGGGGTGTGGCAGTGTCGTGCTGGAGGGCCCACTGGTAGCGATGTGGGCTTCCTCGCCTCGCCTCGCCTCGCCTCGCCGCGCCTCACACCAGGTGTCTGCGTAGTTTGCAGTGCATTCGCACCATTCCTATCCCTGTCCCTGTCCCCGTCCCGACTTGTCCCGACTTTGCTCGACTGCCGCTCGCTGCCGCTCGGGTCGTGGTCCATATGACAGCGCAAGCACGAAAAACGTCTGCGGGACGAGACGAGACGAGACGAGACGAGACGACTAAGGAATAAATTCGTGGTTACAAATCAAATTTGGAACTCTACATTCCTACACAACAATAGGCGGTGACGTATTTCAGAAATCACCTGCCAATTCGTACTGTTTTGTCGTTTTCAAAGTCTTCTTGGCAAACTTGCTTAGCACATTCTCCCTCAAACTGAGTTAATTACTGCATTATCGTACCATTACAGTAGTTTAAACGGTTTAAGGAAGCATCTTTGTCACAACAGAAAGGTAGTTTGAAAATTGGGCTGGCGACATAACAAAAAAAAAAAAACAGGAAGGGAGCCAACAGCACCCGGGTTTCCCAGGCGGTCACCCATCCAAGTACTAGCAGGGCCCGATGATGCTTAACTTCGGTGATCGGACGAGAACCGGTGTATTCATCATGGTATCGCCGTTGGCGCTCATCTAATGTAGGAGCACGGCAGAATTCGCGTTCGGCTTTTCTCCCAACACACAAAATGTTAGTTTTCGGCCGCATTTGACGAAAGCGCTTCCTTCCGCAACCGCCAGTTCCTCGAGGACGGCGCGGGGAGGCGCGCCCGGCGTCCCAGCAGAGTGACGGCCGAATTGGCGGGCGCACCGCCGCGTGTGTGAGACGCACTGCTGCTCGTTGCACCCCCTGTCATTCGCTGGGCGCGTTCAGCCTTCGACACTAGCGGAGGACGCATCTTGTCCCTGGTGTTCAGCGGAGGGCCTGTGCGGGGTGTGGCAGTGTCGTGCTGGAGGGCCCACTGGTAGCGATGTGGGCTTCCTCGCCTCGCCTCGCCGCGCCTCACACCAGGTGTCTGCGTAGTTTGCAGTGCATTCGCACCATTCCTATCCCTGTCCCTGTCCCCGTCCCGACTTGTCCCGACTTTGCTCGACTGCCGCTCGCTGCCGCTCGGGTCGTGGTCCATATGACAGCGCAAGCACGAAAAACGTCTGCGGGACGAGACGAGACGAGACGAGACGAGACGACTAAGGAATAAATTCGTGGTTACAAATCAAATTTGGAACTCTACATTCCTACACAACAATAGGCGGTGACGTATTTCAGAAATCACCTGCCAATTCGTACTGTTTTGTCGTTTTCAAAGTCTTCTTGGCAAACTTGGTTAGCACATTCTCCCTCAAACTGAGTTAATTACTGCATTTTCGTACCATTACAGTAGTTTAAAAGGCTTAAGTAAGCATCTTTGTCACAACAGAAACGTAGTTTGAAAATTGGGCTGGCAACATAACAAAAAAAAAAACGGGAAGGGAGCCAACAGCACCCGGGTTGACCCAGGCGGTCACCCATCGAAGTACTAGCCGGGCATGATGATGCTTAACTTCGGTGATCGGACGAGAACCGGTGTATTCATCATGGTATCGCCGTTGGCGCTCATCTAATGTAGGAGCACGGCAGAATTCGCGTTCGGCTTTTCTCCCAACACACAAAATGTTAGTTTTCGGCCGCATTTGACGAAAGCGCTTCCTTCCGCAACCGCCAGTTCCTCGAGGACGGCGCGGGGAGGCGCGCCCGGCGTCCCAGCAGAGTGACGGCCGAATTGGCGGGCGCACCGCCGCGTGTGTGAGACGCACTGCTGCTCGTTGCACCCCCTGTCATTCGCTGGGCGCGTTCAGCCTTCGACACTAGCGGAGGACGCATCTTGTCCCTGGTGTTCAGCGGAGGGCCTGTGCGGGGTGTGGCAGTGTCGTGCTGGAGGGCCCACTGGTAGCGATGTGGGCTTCCTCGCCTCGCCTCGCCTCGCCTCGCCGCGCCTCACACCAGGTGTCTGCGTAGTTTGCAGTGCATTCGCACCATTCCTATCCCTGTCCCTGTCCCCGTCCCGACTTGTCCCGACTTTGCTCGACTGCCGCTCGCTGCCGCTCGGGTCGTGGTCCATATGACAGCGCAAGCACGAAAAACGTCTGCGGGACGAGACGAGACGAGACGAGACGAGACGACTAAGGAATAAATTCGTGGTTACAAATCAAATTTGGAACTCTACATTCCTACACAACAATAGGCGGTGACGTATTTCAGAAATCACCTGCCAATTCGTACTGTTTTGTCGTTTTCAAAGTCTTCTTGGCAAACTTGGTTAGCACATTCTCCCTCAAACTGAGTTAATTACTGCATTATCGTACCATTACAGTAGTTTAAACGGTTTAAGGAAGCATCTTTGTCACAACAGAAAGGTAGTTTGAAAATTGGGCTGGCGACATAACAAAAAAAAAAAACAGGAAGGGAGCCAACAGCACCCGGGTTTCCCAGGCGGTCACCCATCCAAGTACTGGCAGGGCCCGATGATGCTTAACTTCGGTGATCGGACGAGAACCGGTGTATTCATCATGGTATCGCCGTTGGCGCTCATCTAATGTAGGAGCACGGCAGAATTCGCGTTCGGCTTTTCTCCCAACACACAAAATGTTAGTTTTCGGCCGCATTTGACGAAAGCGCTTCCTTCCGCAACCGCCAGTTCCTCGAGGACGGCGCGGGGAGGCGCGCCCGGCGTCCCAGCAGAGTGACGGCCGAATTGGCGGGCGCACCGCCGCGTGTGTGAGACGCACTGCTGCTCGTTGCACCCCCTGTCATTCGCTGGGCGCGTTCAGCCTTCGACACTAGCGGAGGACGCATCTTGTCCCTGGTGTTCAGCGGAGGGCCTGTGCGGGGTGTGGCAGTGTCGTGCTGGAGGGCCCACTGGTAGCGATGTGGGCTTCCTCGCCTCGCCTCGCCTCGCCTCGCCGCGCCTCACACCAGGTGTCTGCGTAGTTTGCAGTGCATTCGCACCATTCCTATCCCTGTCCCTGTCCCCGTCCCGACTTGTCCCGACTTTGCTCGACTGCCGCTCGCTGCCGCTCGGGTCGTGGTCCATATGACAGCGCAAGCACGAAAAACGTCTGCGGGACGAGACGAGACGAGACGAGACGAGACGACTAAGGAATAAATTCGTGGTTACAAATCAAATTTGGAACTCTACATTCCTACACAACAATAGGCGGTGACGTATTTCAGAAATCACCTGCCAATTCGTACTGTTTTGTCGTTTTCAAAGTCTTCTTGGCAAACTTGGTTAGCACATTCTCCCTCAAACTGAGTTAATTACTGCATTATCGTACCATTACAGTAGTTTAAACGGTTTAAGGAAGCATCTTTGTCACAACAGAAAGGTAGTTTGAAAATTGGGCTGGCGACATAACAAAAAAAAAAAAACAGGAAGGGAGCCAACAGCACCCGGGTTTCCCAGGCGGTCACCCATCCAAGTACTAGCAGGGCCCGATGATGCTTAACTTCGGTGATCGGACGAGAACCGGTGTATTCATCATGGTATCGCCGTTGGCGCTCATCTAATGTAGGAGCACGGCAGAATTCGCGTTCGGCTTTTCTCCCAACACACAAAATGTTAGTTTTCGGCCGCATTTGACGAAAGCGCTTCCTTCCGCAACCGCCAGTTCCTCGAGGACGGCGCGGGGAGGCGCGCCCGGCGTCCCAGCAGAGTGACGGCCGAATTGGCGGGCGCACCGCCGCGTGTGTGAGACGCACTGCTGCTCGTTGCACCCCCTGTCATTCGCTGGGCGCGTTCAGCCTTCGACACTAGCGGAGGACGCATCTTGTCCCTGGTGTTCAGCGGAGGGCCTGTGCGGGGTGTGGCAGTGTCGTGCTGGAGGGCCCACTGGTAGCGATGTGGGCTTCCTCGCCTCGCCTCGCCTCGCCTCGCCGCGCCTCACACCAGGTGTCTGCGTAGTTTGCAGTGCATTCGCACCATTCCTATCCCTGTCCCTGTCCCCGTCCCG